>NC_089749.1:48548552-48566052 GCF_040412425.1 Macrobrachium rosenbergii | reverse complement strand
TGGTTTGTTCCTTCTGACTTTCGTCCTTCCTTCCTCTCTTGATGGTTGGTCCTGCCACAACTAGTTTTTAATTTTGCTATATATAATGTATTATGTCCTGTATTTGTATTTTATCGCTTTTAATGTTAATTTATTGTTTTTTCTTTATAGCTTGAAAATGAAACCTTTTGTGTTTTGAAACGTCAATAAATGTATTTTATGGACACACCTGAGATGTACTTCCTCCTTCAAGTCTTCTATATATATTATATATATATATATATATATATATATATATATATATATATATATATATATATATATATATATATATATATATATATATATATGTGAAGAGAGTGACAGACAGACAGACAAAGCATGAGAAATATAATTGGTGAAAAGGACACGTCACATTAATACAAATAGTTATTTGGGAAATGACTGTAGTAACTGAGCGCTGGGATAAAGAGACGTGCTTCTGCTAAGTGGTGATTATTTTACAAATATTTTATGACTTGATAGGATATTAATCATCGTGTACTGACACGGTTTAATTTTCGAACAGACACCACCTTCTTGGTGTAAATTATACATTCAGCTGCAAAACACTTTATGAACTTGAACTGTCACAGAAAAACTCAGTCCATTAAGGTACATTTCAAAAATATTTCGTCGCTCGGCGAATAACATCTTTACGTAGGTGTATCAAACGAGCGGTACTTACCAGCCTAACAGCATCATCCATTCATGAATTAAATTAATTTCAGCATTAAAAGTCACCCGTTATCGTCATAATAACATTTTTGCTCTTATTTAACCTCAAAGGGAAAGAATATTTCAGTAGTGGTGAGGCCCCAAATCATCAAGTAATATCGACGCAGACAGAATATGGCTCTGCCAATGCTTCCTCGTCGTATTATTCAGTATCCCTTCGGGTTCCCTGAACAGGAACGTATCCTGAATATATTTGAGAATTTCAGCTATCACCATCTTTTCCATATTCATTTATAATTACCTCGAAATGGACTGGAGTCATCATTTTTGTATACTTTGATCACTGGGGTCACGGAGTCAGAATGGGAGGACATAGAAGCTGGAGAGGAGAGTAATGAAATGCTTTTCCTTCACTTACATAATGAAAAATTCTAAAAGGCAACACCATCTGGCGCCTCTACATACCCACCTGAGAGGAAAATGACTTATGGAGAACAAATGTATTTTTACCAAATTACTCATTCATCCATTCATTCATTTCCTACTCCTGCGTAGGAGGGGTGGCCAGACTTCTGGTTCTCTGTCAAGTCTCTTGGAATGAGGCTGGTAGTCCTGCGCCTTTAACAACTCTATACATAATTATTACTAAGGTTAGCAGGCACATTTGGTTTTTAAAGAGTAAAACACTCAGTTTTCTATGATGAAAAGTCCGTTCATCGTCTCGTATGCATAATTTTCCTCTTTTATTTTCTTTCTTTCGGAAGGATGCTTTTTAGTGATGCAACGTCAACCAAGAAATTTGAGCATCTTCGGCCATCAAATTCACAGGCCTCTTAAAATGTAAACCGAATAAAAGAACAGACGTCAATGTATTTCCTACATAAAGGAAATGAAAAAATGTCATCCTGTTCGAATATATTGACAGCTAAAAAAAGCTAATACTTCAACTCTTCTTCAACGTGAGCTCTGTAAAGGGAACTAGTAAGTTTAGCCAGCATGAGAAATACATATGACTTATAGTGGAGCAGATAAGCCATACAATCGTTCATTTGATGATAAAAGCATGAAATTTGGAAGAAATACTAATTTGGGGGGTAGACTTTAAGAAAAAGTGCTATCTACTTGAAATTGTCTTAGGTTGCCATTTTTCAAGATGACCGCCATATGACGATTATCGTGAAAAAATGCTAATATATTTTTGTATAAATAGCCAAAGTTCAATCATCATTGGGATATATTAGGGGGTTCTTTGCCATAAATTGCAGACTTTACTTGGGAGAACAGTCCTTGCCATTCGGGAATCCAATTTGTCAGCCATTTTCCCAGATGGCCCACAAGTAAGCCGAATATGCAAAATAATCTAAGTTTACTTGGTATTTCTACATATTTGTCCATATAACTTGATTTCTATGAGTATTCATAGCCATTTGTTCATGGATATAATTAAAAAAATATAATAAGTGACAAATATACTAACTTGCTTGCATGATGCGGTGACCATGTTATATTGGATGAATCATCTATATCTGTAGTGTCATGGATCTTTTCCAACCATTCATATTCAAGCTTAAGTTCCTTTTGGAGAAGACTAGGGTCTGGCAATGATACATCATCACTGGTGCTCGGTTCTGGATTGCTTTTGCGGAACAAGGCCGCTGGGATGTTCATGAATGACTCAGGAAGATCAGGAACCATTTTGTTCGTCTGTCTATAACACTGGGCAATGTGCGTACTTCCCCTTCTTCCTGCTGGAACAATGAAATACTTGCACCTCGGAAGCATGTACTGGCATTGCGGCTGTCGGATTGTGGTCTATGTTGTCTAAAGTAGAAGTTGTGAAAAGTCCCGTTCTCAAAATAGGTGACAGACATCATTATCATCCACATATTGCATTACTACACTCTCGCCTAACTGTCCTGATATTTCCAACACTCTGTCATATGATATGCTTATTCATTTCTCATGAGGCTTGTCAATTAATTTTCCTTTTCTTGTTTTGGCAAACATTTTCATCCCGGCAGATATGGGAAAAGGTGTTTCACTGTGTTTTGCCTGCCTGCGGGATTTTGATCCTTCAGTATACTTGGAGTAACAGTTGTATTGTAAAAGTTGTGCAATAGCAACATCTGACAGTACAACACCATGGGCCAGATGGGACCTGATGTCAACACCATGCTCGATGCTGCAAACAAGCTGTAGAAGTGCCTGTGGAACAGCTTCCTTTTCAAGGCTTCTTGTAAATCTTAACTTAATTTTGTCTTATGATGAATAGCGTCACTGTACTTGCTAGTAATCAGACAGAATAACTTTTCTGAATGCTAGAAGAACATCACACCCTTTCCTATGGGCCTCAAGCTCAGGGATCCTAGAGAGTAATTGCTCTTTTAACCTGGTGGTATTGACGTCCGGGGAATCTACACCTAGTTGTTGCAGCCGATGCTTGTATAGGGAAGCTGGATCAGCAAGTCTGATTATTACAGGTGACGTTTCTGTATTAGTAACCTTGCCATCAATGATGTAGATAAGTTCAGAAAAAGCCACAGGATATAACTCTACCTGCCAAGCATCGTGGATGATACTTCAGTTCTTGAGCAACAGTAGCATCAGCACTTAACTTTGTAAGGAGCTTTACATGTTTTAGGGACTTTGCACCTTGATTGAGCCTTTCATTTAGCTGCATTGTCATTGCTTGTCTTAAATTTGGTATTTCATCCTTTTCACACAAAAAGCATTGTACCTTTGGAGGGTCTGAGGTTCTTGATCTCTTTCTACGGTTTTCATCTGTGCCTGATGTACTGGGAGTCACTGTTTTCTTCTGTGTTCTTTTCAGTTTGGTATTATTAAACATAGGTCTTCAGCTGTTATGATATTTTGCTTTATTTCTTATCAATATAGTGTCTAACTGTGCTGGATCAAATGATATTGGCATAGCAATAAGAGCATGGAACAGTGATACATTTTTTGCAAGGTTAACATATCCAGCAGAGTCCTGTTTTCTCTGAAATAAGCAACATTTACTCCAGTCAATTTGCATGTGGATACAGTTAGATTCGAGATGTTGCCCTAAACCTAACCCGATCGTTCATCCAATATCATTTAAATCCCGTGGGATCTGTACACCATCCGGATAATGTTAAAACCCATGTCATCCTTGGCTCGGCTGTCCCACGTTGGCACATCCTGTCATTGTAGGTGCGGCTATCTAATTTCTTTGGGATACTAAACTTGCAGTTCAGCTGATAATGAACCCCATGCTGAGTTTCACTGCAGTGTCCGTCACCAGTGTGCCCTGGCAGTGAGCGACAGACACTCTTGGCTCTACCTCCATAGTTTAATTTTAAAGATTTCTTTCCATATATGAATAGTCTTTCCTCTGATATTGAGCTTCATCTCCCCAAAGCAACTGTTTTTTTGGTGCCAAACCTTCCATTTGCCTGATTGCTGTCTGCAGAATCTTGACTGCAAGATCAGCTCTGTAGCTTGCAACCCTTTGGGACATTAGTAGCCTTTTTTAGTAGCAAAAGTTGGAAATAAATGGACAGAGATCGGTGTTTTTATGGTTTATGGCTGTTTTTGGTGTGCTGGCGTCCATCTTGAAAAAATGGTGCCCATATTGGAATTTTTGATGGCTAGCGCTTTTTTCTCAAAGGTGACGTACAGAGTTGAAAGCCCAGTGAAGCATTTCCATCAGTGTTTCTCGTTCGCAGCATTGCCATCATCATTCTTAGCCGTTGCTATCTTTATCATTAATTTTTCATGGTTTTAGTTAGAGATTTTGTGTAAATTGTTCAGAATATGTCAAGCACCCCTAGATTTTAGAGCCCATGCGCTTTCTGGTTTGCTTAGCGGTAGCACCAGCCCTATGTTCCTGCCTTCACGTTAACTCTTAAAGTGTCCTTTGAACCCTTTAAGAGTCCTTTCATAAGTTCCCTTGCTCATGGAGATTCTGACAGATTGCTGTCCAGGTGGTGATGCCCCAGCATGTTACTGTTGTATGGGCAATGGTTGCTAAGATGCATATCCGACTAGTGACAGCTTTCGATTTACAGTTCCCCTGGCAACATGGAGTGGCATTCTTGTCTTCTTGGGCTATCAGAACTGCACAGCTGTAAGTTTGAATTACATTTTCAGCATGATTTCCTGTTGACTGAACAGATGAAGTGTGTTTGCATGGACACGCCTTGGGAGTACCTGACTGATGTCAAATTTAATGCAGCTGCCTCTTGGTGAACTCAGCCACCTAACTCTTTAACTGTTTCTCTATTTGTTGCATTTTTAGTTCATTTGACATCCGAGGTCACTGTTTGCCGCCTGGCCAGGTTCGCCAGGAGTTTATACTTTGCCGTTAATTAGTTGCTGATAAATAAATACTCGAGCAAATTTCTCTTCCGGAGTCGAGGTAAATTTGTAAATGTTTTAAATCTGGAATACTAATCTTGCTATTAGTCTGCCGCGGTTCTGAATGGCGCGCAGTTGGGAATACTGCTGTACACGCAGATGTGACAGTTGGTAGGCTAGCTGATATAACACTGAGACGTGAAATAATGGGCTGACATGCAACTTCCTCGTCCCATTTCCTCATGCTCTACTTTCCTTAGTTCCTCAAACCATTCACGACCATTTTCTTTTTTCTTCTTCTAGTAGCCTCAAGTCTCAGTGTCTCTCTCTCTCTCTCTCTCTCTTTTACATTTGGTCTCGTTCCTCTCTTCTCTTTCCATTTATTCACATTCTTCGTTTTTCAGTCTCCCCATTTACTGGAACTCTTCTTTCCCCCCTTTGGCTATCTAATTCCTGACTTCCAATATTGGAATTCCCGCTGAACTAGTCTGATTATGCTTGCTGCTTCTGTCAAACCTGACACCACTACTACTATGCAGAAATATAATCATGCTTCAAGGTTGTATTAAGGTGATCCTTCCTCGGAACACAATTGCCTCAGAAGGTAATCGAGTTCCGAAGTTATATGATCTTGCTTGAGGGCCAACTTTATTCAGTTTTATCTTTATTCTCCTCACCGCTTAACACCAGTATTCAGTGGCAGAGGTCAAAGATGCAAAATATTATTTGTTAATGTAGGCTACAATTCAGAGGTGCAGAGATGCATGGTTAAAACACGGTTATATGATTTATATGTAGTGAATGACAAAATAGGGACTGAAACTGAATCGACTTTCATGATTGTTATTAAACAGGTGGATGTCGAATCATCTCGTGGTGTTAATTGCATAGTGCCAGAATACGGTTAACAACCCTTATGTTGATAGGTTTGTGCACAGTTAATAACATCAGATTTCTGTTACAAGCTGTACTAGAAAACATGATGTGAAGAAAAAGATTAGAATAAAACTGCAGTCTTCACCCAATAAAAAAAAAATGTACAACAATCAATAGTATAAAGACTTCAAGTTCATGCTAAATGAACTTGTGTGTTATCTCTGAATATGAAGAGAGTGCTAAGAGTGGTTGGCTTCAATCATGTCACCATATCCATTTCTCTTCTTTGTAAATGCAAAATCTAATCACTTCAAAGGTTCAGTCTACACCGTGTTACTTCTCGTATGTAAAGCACAGTATCATCTTAGGGAGGAAATGCACAACAAATCTGATCATTATTTGGCACGTATGCATAAACTTCCATGAAAGAGAAGGCGTCGTTGAGTGAGCTGACTCTCTTCACCGAGATGTAGCGTCCACAAATCCCCTGGCTTTTATTGAAGTAAATGAGACCTTCCGGATCGGTGTAAGGACCTGCGTAATAACCAAACAAGTCCCACTGGGTGAAGTTTCCGTCATCTCGATACTCGGAACCCCCTCGAACCTGTAAGAAATGTACGGAGACGAGAATCCTCAGGGTTTTCTGGTTTCGTTCATTTGTCGGTCCTATCTCACAGAGGCACAACATAATCCTTTCAGGCTTTCAGTGCAGATTTAAAGGTTGAGTTAGTTCTTCATTGGACCGGTTGGTAGAGCTCTCGGCTAGCACGCTGTTGGCCCAGCGTTCGACTCTCCGACCGGCCAATGAAGAATTAGAGGAATTTATTTCTGGTGATAGAAATTCATTTCTCGTTATAATGTGGTTCGGATTCCACGATAAGCTGTAGGTCCCGTTGCTAGGTAACCAGTTGGTTCTTAGCCACGTAAAATAAATCTAATACTTCGGGCCAGCCCTAGGAGAGCTGTTAATCAACTCAGTGGTCTGGTTAAACTAAGATATACTCAACTTAAAGGTTGGGTTTCTTGGGCTTTAAAACTAGTTATTTAATGAGATACTAAGAATTGCAAAACAACGGACCCAGAATTAACGACCCATTTTTATTTCATACTTGTACGAAGACGATAAATGCCACACTGATACAGTGACTCGTGGAAGTATACTATTAATGTTTATCTTTGTCTAACATAATATTAAGCTTACTGAATGTTTTCATTACAGCCAATGTAAGTGCAATGCCTCACTAGTTACCACATTCAGTCAGGTCAACTATGTTGGGTACCTTAGCTAAGACTTCCTATTTCCAGTCATCAGGCTCTTTTTCTTTTTTATTCCATATATTTTATATATATATAAAACATATATATATATATATATATATATATATATATATATATATATATATATATATATATATATATATATATATATATATATATATATATATATATATATATATATATATATATACATATATATAGTGTGTATAGATATATACTCTATGTATACACATATATGTGTGTATACATATATACATATATATATTATATATATTATATATAATGTATATATATCGATGTATAACACATACATACATATATATATATATATATATATATATATATATATATATATATATATATATATATATATATATATATATATATATATATATATATATATATAAGATAAAATCACGAAGGAAAGAGAAACAATGGGGTAATGCAAGGACTATAAGTCGAAAGGCCTTGCAGCACTCCATTGTTTCTCTTTCCTTCGTGGATTTTGTCTTTATTTACATATTCGTCACGTTCCATATTTTCGTGATTCAGTTATAATATACACACATACACACATATATACACACATATATATATATATATATATATATATATATATATATATATATATATATATATATATATATATATGTGTGTGTGTGTGTGTGTGTGTACTTTAAACCATCCGAACATGTGATGAATGTGCTGAAACACATGATTGAATTAGTCACTTTTCACAGGTGCTACCCTCTGTTTCAGTTGTGTGTTTCTGGATAATGAGACGGGCAGGAGCCAAGTAGCTTAGAAATGTGAAGCTGTAGATCTCTGCATCTCCAGAGAGCCACATGATCAGCATGATGTATTGAAAGTGGAACAAATAGTAAGACTCGGCATTGCTTATAATAAGGTGTTCCGTGAAGTGCTTGCTTCTACAGATGAGGGAAAGCAAAAAATGTTTTTCCAAGATTGATTTCATTCACTGGAAAGAAAAGGCATGGATTTTAGATGACATGAAAAATTTTCAGCCATTAGCTAAAAGGATTAATTGACTGATGACGCTATCGTTAGGCTGCATCTTGATGCATCAAAAGAGAAGCATGGAATAGTCAAACAAAACCCAGAATGCTTGCTCAAGCACTGCTCCTCTTGATATTAGTTTGCCACGAGGTAAAATTATTCTGACTCACACAGAGGAAACTGCCCATATGTCACATACAAAGATGTCTTCGTTGGTATATACAGTTTCAGGCAAACTGTCTATATATGGTCAGCTGAAAGGTACTAACTCAAACGTTCATTCTAGAACTTTATTTGATTTAGTAGACAGACCGTATGTACTTCTCATTTATTCACGTAGGCAGCATAATTTATTCAGTGAAATTTATAAAAAAAAAAAAAGTACTTAGAACTACATCCATATGAGACCAAGAAGTTTCCAGACGTGTTCGTAGAGTTCCTAGACAAGAAGTGGCTTTCGGAAGACAGCACCCCGATTGATCCTCCTAACCCTTTTAAAGCAATGACTTACTGCTAGGGCATTCATTTTGAGTTTTGCTGCTACCGCTCTCTTTCAACAAAGCTGTGGGTAGGATTTAGAAATTCTAGGACAATTAGGGAGTGAAAAGAAACTTCAAGATGTCCTTAGAAATGCGTAAGAAATTGTAATACAATGAGAATACATTTCTGATAAGTTATTCTTTGGCAAAGATTGAAAATTTAGATTACTTCCCGACGTGTTTGTAATGCTACCCCTATAACTGAGGACCTTCAGGTCCATAGATCAGAAAATTATTACCGCTTAAAAATGCTGATGTGTTACTGAATTTAGTTTTGCATGAGCAGCGGAAAATATTCAGTGACAATACAACCTGGGATGCTTCCAGTGTCCAGTAATAAGTGTAATTCATCCATGGCTAGTAAAAGGCAAATTCTTATAATATTCTCATAAAAAAATGGAAGGTATTTCTACCCAGCCCTCAGGAATCAACGGGAAGTTACAGGTAAGAGTGTGATGAGGTAAACCTCAGAAACTGTTTTACATTTATTTACTTTTTGATGCTGTGAAATCATTAATATGTTTAATAGATACAGCAGTTTGACTGTTTTTTTAAAGGTGAATACAGTAAAATCCCTGTATCCCTGTCTGAATCAGAATTTTTTGGGACTAAGGTACATTGTCTAACTTCATTCAACTTCTACGCAACCACTGCAGCTCAACCACTTTAGCTATTTTTACTGAGTGAGCTAAATTTAGCAGTATAGTGTCCAGTGCCAAATGTTGTTGATATCCTGAGCTCATTCAAATTGCATTTTCTGCTTCCCTCACGATGAATTCCCCATAACAAGAAAATAGATTAGGGAGCATCATACAGCCCTGTCTCGCCCCACTGCTATCTCCCACCCTTGCTCTACTCTTCTTCAATCCCTGCTGCTGCCTTTTGATTCCAGTCCAAGTTTTCTATCACTAGGATTTTTACTCTCTTACTAGAATCTTTCTCGCCTTACTGCTTCACTATCGCACTTCTTCATGACACAGATCTTTCTGCATTTTTATTGCTCTCTCTCTCTCTCTCTCTCTCTCTCTCTCTCTCTCTCTCTCTCTCTCTCTCTCTCTCTCTCTCTCTCTCTCTCTCTCTCTCTCTCTCAATTAAAAGATAAATTTGTTATACCTTTCCTTTTATTAACCGAAACTTTTCTTCCCTTACCTTGTGCCTGGTTCTTCCCTTCAGCCTTTCTATCTTTTATTATTCTCACTCTAAAAATTGCTTTCTAGAGTTGTCGAAAGTACAGAAGTATACAGGAAACTTCATTTTCGCGCAAGGCGTACTGACTCCAGAACAACCCTTAGATAGTTATGCTACTAATCTCATCATAATTTCGAGATCTCAGTGTAGCCTACTCAAGGCACTCAGTGTATGTGTTGCCATTCTCATGGGTCCTGTAGGGCTAGAGGTTAGCAGGGCTAAACCCACAATATTTAGTCAGTTCAGATTAATGTAGCTGATCCATCAATTTTCTTTGTTGAAATGAAAAAGCACCCTTGGTATATAATGTTTAATTCTTTCTTAAACCTTTATTGCCTTTGAATGACTTACATGGACTGCAGTACTTGGATGTTTTTGAAGTTAGCGAAGATGTAATAATGTAAAATAAATAATGTGTGAGGAATCAAAGAGCATAGGAAAATCTCTAGTGATAATTTTCTAGGGATGAAATTAATCACTGGTGCAATTAAAGCAAGCATTTGATAAGTCAGAAACTTTGGCAAAGGGCACTCAATCAAGCAGCATAATACAGAAGAAGAATCTTTTATCACTTAAGGATCTCTCACCAAACGTTGAATCAGAAATAGAGAAGACGCAACAAATCTTACAGGCGACCCTAGTTAGTAGCAACCAGAAGTGCTCGATATAGCCAGGCCAGCTCTTTCATTTCGCTACAGCGGAATGCCAGGAAGATGGGAAACTTCCTCTGTCATTTGAGAATTGTCCACACAAATACTACACTCGTACTTTTTGAAATCTGCTTCGTGCCAGCCATTCTGTAATGGCTACTTGGTTCTACTAACTATAAGGCACCATCCGACTGAGTTTCCGAGTCTTAGGGACTGAGGGTAAGCTTGCTTCTCAGACAGACAGTTGTTTTTATGTCAAGTGGCATATTCAGTATTGCAGGAGAAGCTCTCGTCTCGACAAATTAAGTATACCTTAGTTTTACCAGACCACTGAGCTGATTAACAGCTCTCCTAGGGCTGGCCCGAAGGATTAGACTTATTTTACGTGGCTAAGAACCAATTGGTTACTTAGCAACGGGACCTACAGCTTATTGTGCAATTCGAACCACATTATAGCGAGAAATGAATTTCTATCACCAGAAATAAATTCCTCTAATTCTTCATTAGACGGCCGGAGACTCGAACTCGGGGCCTAGCGAGTGCTAGTCCACAACTCTATCGACTCGCCTAACGAGGAACAGGATATAATTTTAAGCCGTAATACAAAGAACGGGTTTGTCCTTAATATCGTAAATATT
The DNA here is from genome assembly GCF_040412425.1 of Macrobrachium rosenbergii. Taxonomy (NCBI): domain Eukaryota; kingdom Metazoa; phylum Arthropoda; class Malacostraca; order Decapoda; family Palaemonidae; genus Macrobrachium; species Macrobrachium rosenbergii. The sequence goes on along the minus strand of NC_089749.1, from coordinate 48,554,832 downwards.
AGTCTAATTTTAGTTCGTCTTTACGAAAGAACAATTTCCAAAAGATTGAAAGGTCTTTTTTCACCTCTACTGCTTGAAATCTGTATGCATAAACGCCAGATCTCGGCAAGATGACCACTGAGTAGACGACGTATTGAGCTCCAAGATCGACCATCCACCATGGCCTTACGCCGCCTGTCTCCAACCGGGTCGAGAGGTCGCGGTCTACTGCTTTACCAGAGTGGACGCTGGAGTGGATATTAAATGCACAGCTTGTGATGAGTTTGAAGACCAAGTTCTAGGATAACGTATAACTGAACTGTGTGTTTGCAGAGGGAAGGCATTACAAAACTTCACTACTTAGATGGTGGCTTTTCTGTCATTACATTCAAATCCTTAAAAGATTTTGTATTCCTTTCGATAGTGATGACAAGTCCATCAAAAATAAATCGATGGACAAGACTTAAACGCATGCATGCAAATGGAAAACAGAAAGGAAAGGGAAATATATGAATATCTCTTTCTTTATATATCTTTTTATACATATGTACACACAATATTTTTTGGCATGTATACAAACAATATTCATTTAGATATGCAAATATATGGCTTATATATCTAGCTAAATAGAGCTATGCTTGGATGTTTATGGAAGATGATTTATAAAACCGCAGTATAAAAAGAGAGAAATCACCTACTATTAGTTCAAGGGGATGAGTCTTTTATCTCAGCATTTAGGATGTCGACAGAAAAGGTTGGAAATATTAAAAAAGAATTTCAAAACAATAAGCAAGAGAAAAGTGCTAAGCTGAAAACAAGTTTAGTATTTGAATTCAGTTATTAGGGTGATTTGCATCACAGCTCACAGTCGCGCATAAAATCTGAACGAAAATGGATATTGGCAAAACGAGAAGGACGTAGTTCTGCGGGAGGAAGGCGTGAAGGACACCAAAAGAATTTAAACGGTCAGAACTGCCGCGAGATAATCAACTGATGTTCATAAATGTTACGCCACAAATATCGCTTAACGTCCAGTTCACTTCACCTCGGGAATAACTTAAACCCAAGAGAATGGTCGGTGATAAGTGCTTCGTCACCGGCAGGATTAGAATTGATTCCTGGTTTGGAAACAACGTTGTTTCTCAACTAGGCATCGATTCGAATCCTGTCGGTGACGAAGCGCTCATTAATTGTAATTCCCCTTTGGTGTGAGTTATTCCAGAGATATAGTGAACTGGATATTTAACGATATTTACGGCTTAATATTTGTGAGTATAAACAAAGAGTCACGAGTGTACAAGTGACAAAAATTCTTAATTGACGTTATAGTTTTCATCACAACTCTTAAGAGGCGTGTTAAGATGAAAAGCTTGATATTAAGTCAAAGCAATTCAGAAGACACCCTGTGTACATCCAGCCAGCCGAGGTGTGTACCATCTTAGAATTTTCAGTATTGACAGCACCAGAGGTATCAAAATGACCACGGAAAAGTTGTAAGTTACCAGGAAACTTCGCTCCAAGGAGAAGGAGCTTTAAGAACTTCAACAATAAAGCTTCCGGTTAAAGTCCTAAAATATTCTGACACTGAAATGAACTTAGGCCAAAGACCAAGCACTGGGACCAATGAGGTCATTCAGCGCTGAGACGGAAACTGACAGTAAAAGTTTGAAAGGTGTAACAGGAGGGGAAACCTCGCAGTTGCGCTATGAAACAATTGTCAGGAGAGGGTGGAAAGCAAGATGGAAGAAAGAGAATGTGAAAGGTGGTACAGTAAAACGAACGAAAGGGGTTGCAGCTAGGGGCCGAAGGGACGCTGCAAAGAACCTTAAGTAATGCCTACAGTGCACCCCATGAGGTGCACTGACGGCGCTACCCCACTACGGGGTTGAGTTCAAAAGATGAAATTGCATGCGCAAATACTTCTGTGATTACAAACATGATGTTTATGGGAGGGACAGGCTTGGTAGCAGACTCATTCTAAATTGAAAATAATGCATAAGGTAAGTTCTTTGAACAAGTGACCTCAGGAGCGGGTTATTAAAATAGAACTGGCGTTGTCCAGACTCTATATAATAAAATCAGCTGCTAATTGAATGTTTAATAAAAAAAAAAAAATAAAATGAGAAAATCTAATGAAATAAAATGCGAGGAAGATAGGAGGGCAAATTGAAAGAGTTACATCACCTTTCAAAGAGAAATAACTAAGAGAAACCTGGCTGTAGCTTTTACTACGGCGTTAGAGGCAAAATCATATATTATCTAGCCTGCAGTGCTTCTAATCTAGCCAGCATGCACACACTGCCTCATTACTTTTCCTATCTGTTTGTGGACTGGATCTAGCCAGTGAGGTGCATGTTGGTGTCTCTCGAGCAGAGAATGTTAGTATGAAATAGGGCAGTTAACCCACAGAAGGAATGAAGAGGAACTGTAAAATAGCACCATTTATGAGTTTCAAGATTTTAAAGTTGACCTCTATATCTAATGGTGTAATAAAATTATATTGTCTTCTGAACCAAAATTATGAACCTACACTGTAGTTAGATATTTCGGGGACGTATACCTGGATGTCTGGTTCTAGACAGGAGAGAAGGATTAGATTAGCTAGAAATACATGAGGCTCACAAATGGCAGCTTGTTTCAGAAATAAGAGGAGGATTTGGACAGCTACAAATAACTAGTACTCACAGCTGGGGCAGCTGGTCTCAGAAAGTATTAAAGGGTTTGGGTTGGCAGAGGTGAGTAATGCTCCGCTAAGGGAGCGCTGCCATCAGACTGTAAATGCAAGTGAATAGAAAAGATATTGCTGTGAAAGACATCAATCCATCATCTAGTATCTGCAAATCTTCATTATTTAGGAAATCGTTGTAGGTGCAGTTAGAAAAGGTTAAGTATATCTTAGTTTAACCACACCACTGAGCTGGTTAACAGCTCTCCTAGGGCTGGCCCGAAGGATTAGATTTATTTTACGTGGCTAAGAACCAACTGTTTACCTAGCAACGGGACCTACAGCTTATTGGAGAATCCGAAAGAAATGGATGCGACCAAAGAGGGACCGAACATTAGGGAAGTTCCATAACAATGGCGGTAGTATCTCAACAAGTGGTTTCCACGCTAACATACCACATACGGTTTCCTTATTTATAACGACGTTTATTATTTCTACTCACACCGACGCCAAGTCAGGAGCAGGAAAGGTTGGTTTTCCTCCTGCTATTTCGACGAAAGGCTCCTTCACTGGTTTGCTTTTGTAGCTGCAACGATTGCTGGTGGATGGCTCCAACCCCGCTCCATATATAGTGCATCCTGTGGTCTCTGAGGTAAATAAAGTTCTGGTAAAATGGGACATAGGGACATGCTTTAAAAAGGATTTCTTGAATGATGTGTACGCGTTACACTTTGTTTTTATTCTATTCAAATATCATGACTAAAGAAATACGTGTTAAAACTGTATATAGGCATATGTATTTGTGGAAAGGGACAATATAATGTATGTACATATATATATATATATATATATATATATATATATCAATATAAAGACTATATATTTATTCCCGACGTTTATAATGTCTTCATTACATTTTCGTTTTTCTCTTTAGTCGTATATTATGACCATGTTGGTTCAGATATACCTTTTGTACTGTATTTTTCTTTTTATAGATATTTTGTTTTGTGTTTAAAGTTATTTTAATTGTTCTTTCTAATTTTTAACAATTTGTAATCATATAATTAATTTAAATTTATAGCCTTTTATATTTATTTTATATACATATACGAAACTGTATATATATATATTATATATATAATATACCGCTGTTTATTATTTATATATATATATATATATATAATATATATTTATAAATATATATAAATATATGTATATAATATATGTAAATAATATATATAGTGACATTATATATATATACATATATAATATATATATATATATATAGATAATATATATAGTGACATTTCTCTCCTTGGAATAGCAAAGAAAATGTTTCAGGGTAACAACTTCCTACACAAAGTAATTTTCTCTACTTTTTTTCATTTTTTCATGTCCATCGTCGTCATGTTTGATTTTAATTTTTTTTTTCTCAGCGTTCTTTCAGTTTTTATTGCTACGGGTATTATTTTCATTACTAATATTTCTGGTGTTCCAGTGTACATATATTACTAACAGGGCCCACTATCAACTTAGTTTCTAGTTTCTGGACGCTGCTCTAAAAAAAACAAGGAACTTGATAACGAAAAGAGGAAAAGTATTTAAGTTCCCAATTTCAGTAAATTAGAAGTCAATAAAAAAATTGAGGATAAGCAACGCAAATTTCTATTGCATTTTCTAATATTGTCCATAAGTCCCTCTGTAAAAAACAAAAAAACAAAAAATGGGACAAAAGGAAAAAGGATAGATTCAGGTTTATGTCATCAGTTGTAACAAACGTAAGTCTGACTAACGTTGGGAGAATAGAATTAGAGTATAGAATTTAGGCCAGGCGCTGGGACCTATGAGGTCATTCAGCGCTGAAAACAAAACTGACAGCAAGAAGGAATAAAAGGTGGAAGAGGAGTGAAACCTCGCAGTTGCACTGTGCAACAATTGTTAGGAGAGGGTGGAAAGTCAGAAGGAAGAAAGACAATGTGAACGGAGGTACAGTAAAGAGGAATGAAAGAGTTTGCAGCTAGAGGCCGAAGGGACGCTGCAAAGACCCTTAAGTAATGCCTACAGTGCACCGTGAGGTGCACTGACAGCACTATCCTCCTACGGGGACCAACTTTGGGGAGTCTGGGAGGTCGGAAGAATCTCGAAAACCGCACTGGGCACAAAAAAGAGCCGCCACTGTTAATGATATAAACAAAGCAGTTGCCACACATTATTCAGAATACGAGATAGGATGAATTTTAAGAATATTCAACTTTCATAAGGACGCAGTGATGCAAAGCACCACATGGTTGCGGAGGGGGTCCTCCTGAACTCAAAACCAACGGTAGCTAAAAACTAATCTTCTAATGCTTTAAGATAAAGTTGAGTATACCTTAGTTTAACCAGACCACTGAGCTGATTAACAGCTCTCCTAGGGCTGGCCCGAAGGATTAGATTTATTTTACGTGGCTAAGAAGCAATTGGGACCTACAGCTTATTGTGGAATCCGAACCACTTTATAATGAGAAATGAATTTCTCCAATTCTTCATTGGCAGGTCGGAGAATAGAACGTGGGCCCAGCAGAGTTCTAGCCGAGAACGATACCAACCCGTCCAATGAGGAACTAATGCTTTATGATAAATGCCAGCCATGTTCTTCGAGAGACTAAACTCTCTTGATTCGTCAGGGAAGACAACGATCCAGACTTATGCCATTGGCTAATGATGGTCAAGGAGTCAGATGACCAAGCGGGAACCCAATATAAATAATTTGCCCGCGTATAGATTTTGATCTGGTTTCATTCCCCCTGACGATAAGAGCAGTAGCCCTCGTAGAATCTGAGGACTGCAAAGCCTTTTCTAACAGTATACAAAGATTTAAAACAAATGAAAAGGTACTTACTTTATCTTCATCTTTAAAGAACTTGATTGTTCTTCAAGGTCCTCAGTGGTGCTGATAAAGGGTTCAGATTTTCTCGCATATCGTATGACCTTATTCTTATTGTAAAGAATGCTCGCAGATCCATACCAACAAACCTAATAGCAATTACCATGGCAGTTATATTTGAACGCTGCCGCCAACCTGGTTAAAGTTCTATTATTATTATTATTATTAATCAATTATTATTATTATATTATCTTGCTTGTTGTTGACAGCATTCAGACATAACCGCCAAAGCAATTTCGTTTGGTTTGTTTGTGAACATTCATTATTTTATAAGAACAATGACGCGATATCTGAGAAATGTTCAAGGACTTAACCAACCAGTCATACCCTTAATAGAAGACAACCTTTTCATGTATAGTGGAACTGATGCCGAGTAATCAGTAGCTAAAAACTGGTTTATTTGTGAATTTTAGCCATAAAAACTCTAAACGGTATTTGAGATGAAATTTTGAGGATAAGGCCTTGTGACTGGAAAACGATCAATATTTATCGAAGAATACAGCAGAAAGTAAGCACGATTTAGGCCAGTTCACATTATACCATCACGTCACCGACACATCACGTCACATCATACCATCACGTCACCGACACATCACGTCACATCACCGTCCCGTCAGCCGTACCTTGTATTCACACTACCCATCACAATGCCGTTCAGTTCGTGCCCAACTTCAGCGACTCACAGATTTAGCGTTAAGAAACTTGCATAA
>NC_089749.1:48531052-48543552 GCF_040412425.1 Macrobrachium rosenbergii | reverse complement strand
CTCTTCCCTAACACCCCCTCTACTCTCTCTCTCACTTCCCTCCCTCATACACTCTTTTTCACTCTCTCCCTCTCTTCCCTAACACCCACTCTACTCTCTCACTCACTTCCCTCCCTCTTACGCTCTTTTTCATTCTCTCCCTTTCCTGTTAAGATAGTTATTTCAGTTACATTGCCCAGCATTTTTGACATTTTATATTTCACCCCTTCCCATCCCCCTTCCTATCAGGGCTAAACTTGAATTAAACCCTAATATCTGTCATTTTTGACATTTTGTTTTTCACCCCTTCTCAAACACCCTCCCCCCCTCTCTGCTGGGGCTGAACTTGGACTTAAGGGCATCAGGAGTGCCACTATTCATCTCACGACTTCAAAAACTATGGATTAGACACTAATATCTGTCATTTATTACATTTTATTTTTCACCCCTTCTCACCCCACCCACCTTCCCATCGGGGCTGAACTTGGACCCAAAGGGCATCAGGAGTGTCATTATTCAACTCAGAGACTTCAAAAACTATGGATTAGACACTAATATCTGTCATTTTTGACATTTTATTTTTACCCCTTGGCGCCCCCTTCCTATTGGGGCTGAACTTGGACTTAAAGGGCATTGGGAGTGTCACTATTCATCTCGGCAACCTTGAAAACTATGGATTAGACACTAATATCTTTCGTTTTCAGTTATTTTTACATGTCACCTCTTTCCCACACCCTCCTCCCTTTGGTGTTAGTGATGCCTTACCCCAAAAGTACTCTTTTCCAGATCGTAAGTCATATGTGTACCAAGTTTGGTTGATATTGCTTACTGCATTTCAGAGCTGTGCTAGAACATACACACACATACATAATACATACATCCATTATATATATATATATATATATATATATATATATATATATATATATATATATATATATATATATATATATATATATATATATATATATGTATATATATGTATATATATATATATATATATATATATATATATATATATATATATATATATATATATATATATATATATATATATATATATATATATATATAATTTGTCTTTGTACGAGCACGCAAGTACTTTTCTATTGGTGTGGGTATTTAACTACAACCATTCTATCTATAATCAAAAGAAATCTCCGGTAAAGCTGAATGAGAACGAGTAAAGAAAAAGTTACCTTTCCCAGAGGAGCTAGCTTAGAAGACAGCCACTTTCCTGTAAGGAGGAACCTGAGAGAATGGCGACCTCTGCGAGTAAGTCGGTTCATCCACGCCTTTGATTTCCTTCGTCACGTAAAAGCAGGTGTGACAAAGTAGTAAATGATATTAGCAGAAGACGTCAAGCTATGCTCACATTGTCGCTAAAGTTTTTACCATTAAAAATTCATCGCTCCAAAAGCGTAGCAATACAGCCTGAATAATTTAACAGGTGGTAAGAAAAAAAAATTGTATTACCTTACAAGATTACAATAAAATACTGTTATCATAGCATACCTTAACGGTAGGTTAAAAGAGGCATCTAATGCAGTTTGATACTTTTAACTATCTCAGAAATCGTGGTTACTGTAGCCGCAGACAAATGAACAGAGGGTTGCAGTTATAATGCTTGAAAAACGAGGGTATATGGCGAACGCCAAAGAGAGAAACAGAACATCTACAGTAACTAGTGCAATCTGGAAATAGTATCCCCATTAAGCTAATGCAAAGTATTGATTTCTACAGTGCACAAAAATTTAGAGAATTCATTTTGGTTTCGCAGAGCCAAGGAATGTTAATAAATCATTCGTATATATGCTTCTGTGTCTATGAATTTTTGGTGGTTCGAAAGTTCCACCCACGAAAATGCCACCACGAACATTGCACCTAGAAAATTACACCTAGAAAATTACACCCACGAAAATTTCATCCATGTAAAAAATCCCACCCACGAAGATTCCACCCAAGAAAATATAGAAATTATAGAAACCAATAAGGAATATAGAAATATATGATGTCAAACGTATATTTTAATCTTAAAATATAAATGCTTAAAATATAAATGCTTTTTAATTGTTTAAAATGAGTTTAAAACAAACGGATCTGAAATGATATAATACTTTCTCATGGTTTTTAATGCAAATTATGCGATATACCTTTTAGAAATTCCACAGTACATGATGGCTGATAATTTTCAACAAGATTTTTCGGTCTTTCATTTGTAGACTTGTATTTTTTTCTTTTCTGGGAGGCATCATCTCGTCTTCAATGAACACTCTTTGTTTGTGTAAGAGCTTCCTCTTTTTGCAGTAAGAACAAAGTCCCCACAAATTTGTATGCATGCTTGTTAGAGGGGCTCTTAGAGCACTATTAACACTTCCAACACGATTATCCGTCCTCGGTTCGTCATTTAGAGTACACGCGTAAACCTGATCGTGAATACCGGTCCTAACACTTGCTGGTCTGGAAAATCCTTGGCACCATGTCCCTCATGTAGGTTTGGGTCTTTGACAGAAACATTCCAGGCAGTCTGCTTACAATGCCAGCAAACTGGCTTGTTGAATCTGACCCTGTAAGTTCATGAAATCCCATAATCGACAATCTCTCAGAGTTTGAGTCTGATTTGGTGAACAGCAATGAAGCGCTTCTTTCTAGCAGTTCCAGCCTGCAGCCAAGGAATTGGGTTAGTGATTCTTGGTGAGCCACTAGCAGAACAAGAATGTCGGTGTCCCGGCTTTAGATAATGACCTGGACAAATCCCTGCTGTTTTGCACCCTGAGCATGGAGAATAATTCGTTTATCTGCCTTTTCATGGTGAGATCTCATTGAAGTGATTCTCTCAGAAGAAGACCAGCTTTTGGTTCGTTCCATGAATCCCCCAGCAAGTACAAGTTCCCTGCCTTCTTAAGCTTCAAAGGCCTCCATGAGTTGTGTGGACAAGAAGTTTGCAAGACTTGCCTTGTTTTCATTGAGGTTGATGAAATGATCCCAGTTTCCAATGTTTTGGTCTCTGTGCTCCACACACTGATTGATGGCTTTGTTTTTCTTCTGTACCCTCTGACCGTGTGTTCCTGCCTTGATCGAGTGTGTTTCTGCCTTGATCGAGTGTGTTTCTTTTCTGCCTTGACAGGAGTGACATGTCTTTTAAAGTTACAGTCCATTCAAACAGAGTTACAACATCAAGGACGACACATGTTTGTGTGACATTTTGTGGTGGAACATCTTCAATCAACCATTTGATCGAGATATGGGCCAGGTTTGCTTTGCTTCTTGGAAACCGGAGTTTTGGTCCAGTGTTGCCAACAACAGAGGGACTGGGTCAAGCTCCTTTTCCAGAAGTTTGCTGACATCAATTTCTCACTCTACTTCCATGGTTGTAACTAGGCATCGAAAAAGATCTCAGTCTGCCTTGAATAACACTCTTGTGCTTTGCAACTGTGATCTCAGTTCTGTACATGGAGTTACATGTCTTCAGCTTTTTTGTCCTAATGTTGTTGAAGAAATTGATGTTCTTTTCCACGAGTTTTTCATGAGCAAAGTCACGTACAACAGTTTTTCTGATATTTTCTGCTGTCAGCAGATCATTTGTTACATCCTCACCAGCAACATCCCCTGTTGTGAGCAAAATCAAGTTGGGGGATTCCTGAATGAAGAGATTGAACTTCAAAAACTGGCTTGTAATTCTTCCTCTGTCCTCTTGGTCTAGTTTCATTTTTGCTGCTCCAAAATCCCTGTGCCTGAGCTCCTCTTCATCACCTTCATATGTAGTTACCAACTTGAACATAGCTTTTGAGTCCTTTGACAGCTGTGCTCTTGCATTGTGCATCAAGGGCCATCTGTCTCCAGCAGTGTCTATTCTAGATATACCTATGAATCCCCCAGTTGTTTTGCCAGTTTTGTTGATGTGCTCAAGGGCTTGATCATCAGGAATCTGGTTGAACTTTTGAGCTGTCTCTTTTGTCACAAAGTCTCCTATGAATCCTTAGTAGACTTCAGGTACAACGGTTTGAATTTGTTTCATGTCTGCTAGGAAGACGATCCCCCATCGGGTGTAGTTCACATGATCAAATGCTGCAAACCATGGGAGCATCTTGGCAAATGACGAGAGAAACAGAAGCCAGTCACCTGGCTTCTGTGTGTGAAGTGCAGCAGAATGGATGCAAGTTTCATGTAAGTTCTCCAGAACTGGAATGTTGGGGAAAACTGGCTGCACTGCTCATCAAAGTCTTCAAGAACATCAGAGAGTTGCCAAACTTCTGTGTGCAATGATGCAAGGGACATCTCCAAAAGCTGTCGTCCTTGCCCTTGAAAGCCTTGGCAACATTTGTTACTGCTGTTGTGAGTTCTTCCCTGATAGTCTTGTCATTTGACTCTGAACAGTTTGTGAAACACTTCCAAAGAAAGGCCCAGAGATCTTCCAAAGTGAGTTTGTGGGCACAGATCACTCGGTTCCAAGGCTTTCCTTTCAAAATGTTGAGAGCAGTAGTTTCTCCAAATACGCCACTTTCAGTCCAGATGTCAACAAGTCCAGAAGACTCCATATACCGTCCAATTACCTTTGAAAAGTTCACCTGCACTTGGAAGCCACCCATCATGACAACATTTTTGCACTCCTTTGGTTTGTCCCATTGCAGCATTTTGGTCTTGCAGTACAGCTGCTCCTCAGAAGTTATTGAATCCTGCATCTTTTTTTAATGATGAGTCCTTAAGAGCTGCTGGGACAATCATTAGTGGTTTTTTGGCATTGAGAGGTTGCACGAATGCCACTTTATCTCCCAGAAATTTTGCAACTTCTTCCTTTCCATCACTCCTGTATGGGCCTGCATTTGCACCATATTCACGTAAAAGGGTCTCACTGCAGTATGCTTTGAGGGAATAAACGTGTCCCTCTGCTATTCCTCTCTTCAGCTCTTTTCATGATTGTTCCAAAGCAATCTGCTTGCTCATCTTCCATCCCAGAAGAGTCCACTTCTGACATCTTTCTTTTGAAAAGTATAGTATTTCAAGCGATACTTCCATTCTGCAGCAGTAAGGTAGCTGATGCCTGCCAGTCTACCATGGTCTGATCACATTTGCAAAGCTTGAGCTTTGTATTGAAAGTACACTTTGTCATCACTTGGCAATGCTTTGAGTCTGTAACATCCAACTGGCAAAACATGCATTTTGCCCAATTAATAGGACTTGTGTCTGATCTCAAAGACTTTCTAACAGGTTCAGCCTCAAAGTCTGGTAAAACTTGCATTTCCTGGTCTGCTGATAATTTCTCAACTGGATTTTGCTGACTTTTATGCAGTCTTGCTTGTGTCTTACTTGTGAAGGATGAATAGCACGACTTGTGCCAGGTGAGCTTATCTTTTTGATCAAGAACATTGTGTTCTTTAAATGACTCAGTGCATTTGAAGTATGGTTGATCATGGTACTTAAGTCTTTCTACAATGCTGCCATTAACACTACACAGTGAATCATCACTTACCAGTCTCAAGTGATTGCTTTTGCTTGTTGTTCTCACATCTTGGCAGAATATACAGAGATCAAAATCAATTCCTGAGGCAGTATCGCGGCTTGTAGATGGCTGCTTGATGCTTCATTTCACAGGATTCTGAAAACAAATTGTTGAAAAAGGCATTAGCATACACTCAAAAAAAAAAAAAAAAAATAGCTGGCAGGATGAACAATATCACCCGTAAAATTTCATTCCACTTAAATAATTCCTTTCAAAACATGTTTAATGCATCAACGTGCATAGGAAAAGACATAAAGTTTGTCTTTGAGCTCCAACTAAGAGCAGAAATATGTGAAAACCCCCATTCAAAAGTCCTCCATTTTGTATTCAATATGGCAGCCAAACTATTGGTTGAGCAAGGTGGCATCCCATCTGAACACGTTTACAAACATCATAATAATAAATTCACCCTCTCTTCAGCCTGTAGTTCTAGTCCATTTATACAGGTTTGTTCCCTCAAATTTTCTAAATTTTCCCTAAACAGTTAACTTTTCAGCCTCATTACTTTTCATATCTATCAATATGGATTCTAAATGATCAACTACCTTTTCCATTTCCTTTTCTTTTTCTTTTTCCTTCTCTTTATACTATCACGAAGTGTTCCAAGTACCTGGTTATTACACAACTAATCATATAATGCAAAAATCTACTTCACTTCAGCCAGATACCTGAACTCTTATATCAATAAAATTACGACTGAGTACTCTAAAGGGTGAGAATACTTTATTTTGAATCGCCGTTCTTTATTATTATTATTATTATTATTATTATTATTATTATTATTATTATTATTATTATTATTATTATTATTATTATTATTATTATTATTATTATTATTATTATTATTATTATTATTATTATTATTACCACATAGTGATTATTCATCTTTGTGCGGGATCCGTAACTCATTGCATCATTGTGTGAATTAACCTAAGGACAGCATCAATTAGTTTAGCTGCACTACATTTTCCAGTCACATATATATCTTATTCCTACGGCTACAAGTTATAAAGTGTATTATTCAGTTATTGTATTTAAGATATTTGTGTATAAATTAGTGGTAAGGATATTTTTTTCCATCTAGTGCCTTCGACTCTTGTGTAAGTGGTTATTTTCGTCACTGGGTAAGTGTTGATTTCCACCTTCCACTTGTTCTCTCCCTAGCTCTATTTTATGAGAGTAGCTAGAGGAATGAAAGTAGTGCGTGAGTTTTGTAGGTGTAAGTGAATTTTCAGTTCCTAGAGCAGTTTCTTTCAGGGACATCTTTTGTTTGATTAAGTTTTTGTGATAACAATTAAGTTGTTCTTTGTTTTGTTTTCCCTCTATTAAGCATTTCTTCTTTATGGAGTTCTGTGTTTTGACTTAAATCTTTGTCTGTTGCTAGCCTGTGAAATATATAAATAATAATTTGTTCGGCTCCGAGGCAAAATCCTGAAGTTTATAACAAATTTTGGCAACATGACAGGATCTTTTTTGACAAAACACAGACTTTAGTGGGAAGACTCTTGGAGAGGTGTGCAAATCAGTGAACGAATTTAGGTTGTTAGGTTCAGGTCCTCAGTCAGAAAAATTTATATTCATGCATTATTTTGAGGATGAAAAGTCAGCTATTGCCTGCTTCCTTGCTGACCCAGAATGGGAAAGCAATCTGTATGAAATGAAAAGGGACCAATTATTTTGAGTAACAGTTTCTCAACATAGGTTTAGCCATGGAGGTTAAAAAAGGGGACTCCTTTTGTTTGAGGCGGTTAAGGCTGCCAGAGTATTTTCATGATATTGCCTTGTAATATGTATATCATTCCATGAATTTAATATATTTAATGTTCTAGTTGTCGTGTATTCTGTATATTAGTCTTAGTTATATATGAATGTCTTTGTGGTGTCAGATCTCAAGAATTAATGATTTAGATAACTTAATAGCGTAATTTAGGGTTAATAATACATTTTAATAGTAATGTAATATATCAGCAACACGTGTGTGTGTTCTGCAAATGGTTTGTTTTGCTTAGAGTGTCATCGTGCAAGATAACGTGTTGACAGGTCAGGATAATAGTCGAGTCGTGTAAGATTTTTGTCTCGTGAGAGAAAGACGAATGATTTCACATCATTACATTTATTGTTCGGATCACATCCCATACGATTTTCTGTTTGAGTCACATACGCCTTTTTGAGAGTAAAAGCATGTTTCAGTCAATTACGTCATGTTTTGTAAGATTGCAGTTCAAAACGTTTTGCTCGTGATGTGACATCAACTTCCTTTTCTAGAATTTTCTCTGGTATCTCGTTCCCAAAATGCCTTAATAATGACATCATCTGATTGTTTTTCTCCTAGTTGAAATCCTAAAAGTTTGCTGTTTCTGATTTTAGAGACCTTTCATGTGGTTCTCTCTCTCTCTCTCTCTCTCTCTCTCTCTCTCTCTCTCTCTCTCTCTCTCTCTCTCTCTCTCTGAAAAGAGAGAAGTTATTAACGTAAAATATTTGTGTGGTCATTAATCTTAATCTCACCTTTTGAGATCTGATAGTAGCGGTAACAAGTGTATATATTCGTAATGGTGCCTAACAAAAAAGCATGTTTTGTGAATATTGAGCAGCTGAATTTGGGCTGACTTGTGAAAGTTTTCACAAGTTTTTGTAAGGTAAAGTGAATTTTACTTATTATTATCATGGTATAATAAGGTATATTAAGGGATTTTTGCCTTAGTGAAATTGTTGTTGGTAAATCTTTTGTGTATTTTTGTGTGTTCTTGTGTTTGCAATCTCTTGATTTTTCATATTTTATATAGTGGTGATTTAACATTTATTTGATTAGCATTTTAAATATTTCTTGATAATTTAACATTGCATACTTGATTTAATTTTCATTTACTTAGATTTTCTTTTCAAATCTGAAGTATTTCTGAATAGTTTAAATTTTGCTTGATTAATTCAATTTCTTGATAAATTAACCTTTGTAATTTAACTCAAGAATTAATTAAATTTTGTGTTGTTTTCAAGTAATAGTAAAGTTTTTCAGATTGTGACTGTAATTATAAATTTTGAATTTAAAATAAATTTTTATGATATTTAAAATTTTTACAAAAAGTGTTTCATTTATTGACCACCAGTGTGTGCACAAGGCAAAGTGATAAACATGTTTTGTTCCTTTAGTTTTGCTGAAGTGAATTAAGACCAGGAAAACAAAGTTGTTTGATGGAGTGATGCCCTTTTACTCTAGCATATTTCTTGTTTAATTGTTGATACCTCAAACTTGTTTTGATAAACTTAGTTTGATTTTTCACATGATTAATGAGCTTTTTAATGGATCACTGTTACCCTTAGAGTACTCAGTCAAAAATTTTGTTGTCATGAAGGTTCAGGTATCTGGCTGAAGTGAGGTAAATTTTTGAATTTTGTGGTTAGTTGTGTAATAACCAGGTACTTGGAATGCATCATGACAATATGTATATATATATATATATATATATATATATATATATATATATATATATATATATATATATATATATATATATATATATATATATATATATATATATGTATATATATATATACAGTATATATATATAAAAGTAAATTTTTGTATATTTGTTTGTCCACTATAGAAATCCAAACAGCTTGACAGACCCAGAAGAAATTTTGCACATGGCCTCTATGTCACCCCAGAAATTTATAACTCAAAATCAAACCATACCCTGTGACAGACATGCAAACACAGACAAAACAAATGGAATTTTCATTTTTATGTCACCTTTTCCTTCAGTTTTCTGGGTTAATTCTCATTTTTCACCTGACGCTTCACCTTTTCTTCTGGTGCTGCCAGAAGTATGATTAACCTACAACAATAGATCCCCTATAACATCAATTTTTTATCAGAATTTACATAAATTTTGATAACGTATGATAATGAAAAATATAATTGTTTACTACCTTGGTAAAATCTACATTGAAAACCTAAATCGATCATTCCTTTCCTTTCCGCACATGCTTAGTAGTGGCTAAAAGCTATGCTTTCAGCCAGCAGAAACCACTAACAAATTCTCTCTCTCTCTCTCTCTCTCTCTCTCTCTCTCTCTCTCTCTCTCTCTCTCTCTCAAACACTTTGGAGCGAAATCTATCTCTGTCTATGAGGTTTATCCATAACTCTAATACCTACTTCTTTGCAAGAGCAAGCACACACAAAAGGAATGTTTATAGAAAAATAACTGTTAATTTAACATATGTGACATCTGGCAACCACTTCATCATGCAAAAAGTGATAATCACAAGTCATTTGCCCACCCATTCATACATATGGTTAAAGACGTTATATTATATAATATGTAAATAAACATACTCCATTTTTGTGTACGGCGTTAAAATGGTCCTACACATGATCCTACGTCATTTATTACATGATCACCAACATCATGTAGGAAGAACAACACGTTGTTGGCTGTGCTGGAATAACTGAATTATCACCTTGGACACTCCAGTGGTTGACAGCTGGAATTAATTAACTTGCGAATTGTCAAAACACTAAACTGCATACGGAAGATAAGTTTCTTTTCACATTGCTTGGTACTGATTACACTACGTAACAATTTTTACAAAAGTTTTGTTTATTTTATTTTTTTACTATTTATTAATCATTTTTCTCTGCTGATTCCAAAATGTAATTATTTTTTCTGTATCATCGACCGTTATACAAATATATCGTCTTTCAATTATATATATATTCGGAACTGTTTTATGTTCTGCTACCAAGTGAATATCTAATTTTCTCTTTGAAATAAATCAATTACCAAGTTCTGCTATTTTCAGGATGGCTACTAGAGGGTGTACAAATTCTCCAGATTCATTTTGCTATGTGTGTGGTTATTATATTGAAAAAAAAAAACAGGTATTACATAAGATAAGATGAAAGGTACCAAATTGTGGATAGCGTACAGACTCTATTTCGGAATGCCCATGGGTGACCAGGACAAACCATGGGCCCCCTCATGTGATATGTGGAGGCTGCTTGATCTACTCTAGAAGGATGGTTAAGAGGTACAGGAAGGGCAATGCCTTTGCCGTTCCCAGAGTATGGAGAGAACAGAAGAACCATCACGATGATTGTTACTTCTGTATGATTGATGTGACAAAGTACAGAAAAGTGAAAGGAAGACAAGCCCTTCAGTATCCAGACATCCCATCATCTAGAGCACCTGTCCCACATGATGGCACCTTACCAGTACCACAACCACCACAAAATGTAAGTATACTTATCATACTCTCCAAAAGTCTTACTTTTAACTAACTTGAACATAACGTATTTACTAGCTATGCATTCATTTTCCTAAAGATGTATGGAATACTAACGTTGTTCAAGTCTTTGTTTAAGTTGTTATGTGTAGTTATTTCTTTCTTTTCAGATGGAAGGTGCAATGGATATTTCATCTGAAGAGTCAGCAAGTAGCAGCAGCCAAGAAATGGAGGAAGCTTTCGTACCAAGAACGACTTCAGAGCCTCACTTTCCAAATCAGAGTGAGCTAGATGATTTAATCAGGGACTCAAATCTTACTAAGTCAGGAGCTGAACTTCTTTCATCAAGGCTGAAGGAATGGAATCTACTAGGGGAAGACTGCAGGACATCTGTGTACCGAAAACGACATGAATTTGAAATTTACTATGACATTAGTAATGATCTGTGTTACTGTAAAAAGATGTGACTGGATTGTTTACTGCTATTGAGTCAAGCATGATCCTTCAGAATGGCGACTGTTCATAGACGGCTCAACACGAAGTCTCAAAGCAGTGTTGCTCCATAATGGAAATAAATATCCATCTTTGCCTCTTGCACACCCGTACAGAAGAAAGGAAACTATGATAATGTCAAACAACTTCTTGACAAAATAAATTATGCTGAATTCAAGTGGGATGTCTGTGGTGATTTCGAGATGCTTGCCTTCTTGCTTGGTTTGCAAGGGGGATACACAAAGCATTCATGTTTCCTTTGCTTATGGGACAGCAGAGCTGATGATGATCATTACAAGAAAGTTGATTGGCCCCCACGATTGGAACCACAGCCAGGAATGTTAAATGTTCTCAGACAGCCTCTAGTAGATTCCAACAAAGTCTTATTACCACCACTTCATATTAAGCTAGGATTGGTAAAGCAGTCTGTGAAGGCCTTAGATGCTGGAGGAGAAGCTTTTCAAGAAATTCGTCTCATGTTTCCAAAGTTATCTGAGGCTAAGATCAAGGGTGGCATATTTGTTGGACCCCAAGTAAACGCAATGTTGAAGTCGGAGAAACTGGAAAGAGCGATGACAAAAGTTGAAAAAGAAGCATGGTGTGCATTTCGTGATGTAGTTCGTGGATTCCTAGGAAATCACAAGGATCCTAATTATAAACAAATGGTAGCAAAACTTATTGAGAACTTCAAGAAACTGGGTTGTCGTATGTCCTTAAAGGTTCATTTTTTGCACTCTCACCTAGATTTCTTCCCCGAAAACTTGGGTGATGTCAGTGAGGGGCATGGTGAGAGATTTCATCAGGACATCGCAACAATGGAAAGAAGATGTCAAGGACGATGGGATACTGCTATGGTGGGATATTTCATATGGTCTCTAGTCAGAAAAGATGCAAGTATGTACTCTAGAAAATCTCGATCGTCAAAGCACTTCTGATCTAAAGAAAAGAGTTATGAAAGCATTTAAAGTGCAGAATTGTATTGTTTCTTTTTGTTCTAACTAATACTGTACTTCCTAAATATCTTTCATTACATGAAAAAATACGTATTGTGGTGTAATTATCCTTAGAATATTAGAATAGGTTGAACCATCATACTGCTGTAGAGAAAAGTTGGGTATAGAACGAGAAAATATGAAATTAAGAATAAATTAAAAACTATCGATATTACATCAAAACGAATGTGATTTTTTAATTCAGTGGCAAAAAATACATATATAAACATAAAAAAATACAAATAAACAAAACATGTGTTACATTGTGTTACCAGGAAGATAATGACTGAAAATTCTAGATTAAATCTTTACAG
>NC_089749.1:48523552-48526052 GCF_040412425.1 Macrobrachium rosenbergii | reverse complement strand
GTGTGTGTGTGTCTGCGTGTGTGTGCGTGAGGGGGGGGAGGAGGCTCTACAAGTTAAAACGTTTTCTGCTTTGCATATAAATCTACACAAAGAGGAAATTCTTGAATAATGGATTCCTTACTTTCTTTCCAGTCAAGTCTCAAAGATCAGCGTTTCAAAATGAAGGAAAAGTTACAGGGTTTTCGAAAATTATAAAATTAATTTATTTGGGGATTATTTACAATGTGTTATATCAAAAGGCTGCTGCAGGGTACCCCCTAACTACGAAGTTGAAAAGACTGTCAGTCTAGCTATGCTGTAAACGTCCATCGAAATGCCTAAAGATCTAAGTCTAAGAGGTGTTTGTGGGGTAGATGAGTCGTCAGTATAACTGCGTGAAACGGCTGAAATAGTGCAAATTTTCTGTACAGTTAAAAATGAACGTTGCACTGACTGCTTTTATCTTTTTCTCTGTTAACACTTTCCACTCCTGCCTCAGCGAGACGAGAGTAGCTGCTACTCCAAGTACCTTCTGACATTTGGGAAGTCAATTACTGTTATTGCAAAAGTTTGCAAAAAATCCCATATTGTCTGCATCATAGTTTGAAAAGATTCTTGATAATGGTATCAATGAAAAGATGAATAATTTTCCTATGTTCATGTCCAGTTTTCGTTAACATAATAATAATACTTTTCACGAGGGAACGCTAAGAATTTCCCAAAATGCATGGAAAACATGTGTTAGATTGAACTTTTTCTAGCAATTTTTGCTTCATAAAACACTAATATTCTATTTTTTCCTCTTCAAATATGTTCCCTCTTAACACCCATCTATTGATTATCATTTTTCATGGATGGACTGATATCGAACTCAAATTATTGAATTTGAAGCCATTTTTGTAAAACAAAACCATTCACTGTAGTCTAAATCGGCTGCGGTCATTTACTTTGGGAAATTGAGAACGCTCTGTAGCCACCTCTAAACAAGAAAGATGCCATTTACGAAATTACTAATTCATTATTTCTTCTTTTCCTGAAATAAGTTCTTACTGGGGAGCTCAGTGATATAATAATTTTTTTATATATAAAACAAAAATATAGAAAAGAATAAAAATATTGACATAACCATAAAATAAAAAGTTAGTTTTGTAACTACTGTATATGTCATCATGCATTCCAGGTGTTTATGATTGCGAATCTTCCCAACAGGTCGTACACTGCCGCCCTGTGTGTGTGTGTGTTTGTGTACGAATCCACACACACTATACCTACTTTATACCTACAACAAAAATCTCTCATATTTCATGGGCGATCGATTAGCTTTCCATCGGTCATAAGAATATGAACCTGTGTTCCTTATTTTCTCTAATGCTTACTTTTACGGGTATCAGTTTTTAGAAAGGGCCAACCTACTGACCAACTCCGATATGAATGTGTGAAAATGTGCACAGGCAATCCAATATATTTCAATGATTTTGCAATGATTTTATGAGTTCAATTTTTTTTTATGTAAGCAATAGTTGTTTGAAATGGCAGATCAGTGAATACTATATTGATCCTATTCTGGATGATATTTTAGATCCAAGCACTAGTTGACAAGTAATTCTGGTTTTCTAAATTCATTATCAACGCTTAGAATTTTATAACACGGTTAAATTAGTACATACACATACGCATATAAAACTCTGCATTTATCAAAAATATTTATTTTTTGTAGTAATCATACTTTATAATTCAGCAATAAACAGTTTCTTATAATTTATTAGAATTTTTGTAAATTCAGTAATTTATTTTAATCGCTGTATTTTTCTTTTTTAGGTTCTCTCAGAATTTTGGGATAATATTGGCATTAGTTATATTTTCATAAGCCTGATATTTGAAAAAATCTCCGTCCCTCTCATAACACTGATATATTCAGTCAATGAAAGAACCAAGTTATTTATCAATGAATGTTTTATTTTTTATAATCAGAGAGACTTTGGGGCATAACTCAGAATAAACAATTTATAATTTATGTTTATGAAGTACATATTTTATTTTGTTAATTTCTTGGATATTATACGTTTAGCAAACTGAATCGTTTTAATTGTATAGAGTATTTCCTCACTGTTTTTATGTTCGATGTTGATTACCTTCTCACCTTTTATTCTAACCTTGTAGTATATAGCGGGCAAGGAGAAAAAAGCCCTGGGCTGTAAAGGGATTGAGCATTGTCCTTCCAAATGGTATCCTCTACTCGGGACAGTTTATTGGTTGCCTGAAGGAAAACGGATAAGAATGACGGTACAATGGGCGAAGACCCCACCTCTCTTCTTTACTAGTTCGCACGAGTTCCACGTTGGGAGAGTCGGTAGAGTTCTCGGCTAGCACTCTGCTAGGCCCGAGTTCGAGTCTCCGGCCGGCCAATGATGAATTAGAGGAATTTACTTCTGATGATAGAAATTCATTTCTCGGTATAATGTGGTTCGAATTCCACAATAAGCTGTAGGTCCCGTTGCTAGGTAACCAGTTGGTTCTTAGC
>NC_089749.1:48503552-48518552 GCF_040412425.1 Macrobrachium rosenbergii | reverse complement strand
TCCCCCAGAGCTGTGATAACTCTAACCATGTAAGGCGGGCCCCCTTAGCCTAAGACGATACAATGCCCATATATCCTGTTGCAGTGGAAGCCTCCATACTAAGGGCTAACTGGAAGTTAACCTTGCTCTCTGGCTATGAGAGCATATCATAAGTCAAGCAGGAGACGCTGTTATGTGTGCAATTGAATACTGCGTTCTTAATCCGGTTTCCAGTTTGCTACTACGCTACCTCTGCTGTGGAGCTACAAGCCCACATTCAACTCCGTTGACCATTTTTCATCTGTACTTGGATCTATTTTCCCATTGTAATTTAGCTGTACTTGTATATGTTTCCCCCTGTAATTCATTTGTAATGAATTGAGAGCCCCTTTGTAAATTAATTGTACTTAATTTTCGATCTGTTCTTTGTGTGAATGGCCCCTAGAATTGTATCATCTGGGTCTCACTGGCGACCTTCCACTTCATCTCCCTTTGCTTAACAAGTAGCGAGCCACTTAATAGCAAGGCTAAATAGCAATGTATATTTTATTACTTTCCCCGGCTCGCCACTTGTAACTATATATATATATATATATATATATATATATATATATATATATATATATTATATATATATATATATATATATATATATATATATATATATATATATATATATATATATATATATATATATATATATATATGTATATAAGTTGTAATATATGCAATGCCCTCTTAACTTTATCGAATTCTTCGCACTTTTTGGGATAGACTTATCACTACAAAGCCTTAAGATCCAAGTGCAAGAAATATGAAGACATTCTGATGTCCAGTAGCGGGAAACAAACCAGGGTCCCCTAGTCAGGACAAGGTACCAATTTCGTGGTCAGGTCGACAACGGTACCTCGTTCCGATTAGGGGACCCGAGTTCATTTTCTGTTACTGGGCATCAGAATATTTTCATATTTCTTGCACGTGGATCTTAAGGCTTTGTAGTGACAAGCGTATCCAAAAAAGCGCGAAGAACAAGAAAGCTAAGAGGGCAGTGTGGCTATTACAGTTATATATGTATCTGGTAAGAAGTGACCAGTAGACTCTACACATATTATATATATATATTATTATATATATATATATATATATATATATATATATATATATATATATATATATATATATATATATATATATATATATATGTAAAATATGTACAATCTAATCTAAAAGAGAAAACGATAAAAGCAATCACTGTACACACACACACTACATATATATATATATATATATATATATATATATATATATATATATATATATATATATATATATATATATATATATATTTATATATATATATATATATATATATATATATATATATATATATATATATATATATATATACAGTAGTCAAAGTCTCTGTTTATCGTTGTTTCTAAGCCAAGAAAAGATTGAATCCTGCCGGTGATGAAGAACTTATCAATTATAGTTACTGGACCTCGACGACCCTGAGGTGAACTTGATATCAGACGATATTTGTGGCTTATTATTTGTAGATATGTATACATACATACATACATACATATATTATATATATATATATATATATATATATATATATATATATATATATATATATATATATATATATATATATATATATATATATATATATATATATATATATATATATGTAGGGGGAGAGGTAGAACCACGGTGAACTTCTGATCCTTCTGATTTCCCTGTCTGTTCAGATAAGTTTTCCATTAAGTAAAACTTTGATCCAAGCAGAATATAAATGAAGTTGGTTATTCATGCCAAAACTTTGCAGTCGACCTAAAAGGATTCGGATCACAACGCTCACACATTGAGCTACAAAGCAGGCCCAGAATTTATTGCGACCCATTCGCAATTATACAGCATTAGAGTGGGTCAGAAGTTAAAGATATGTGCAGGTGCGTGCAATCGTTATATATCCACTTCTTACTGATCCGCCAGCAGCTATGTTAGCATGAATGCGGGAGTCGTTCACATTAGTCAAATGAAGATTTGCTCGGGAAAGAGAAGGAATTCTATTAATAGACGAGGAATGTCCTCAATAGTAGCTGGCAAATTGATGAGACTCGTGTAACTGTTTTTTTTTTTTTCCCAAGAAATTCTTATGAATTCCAGTCAAAGAACTCTTGCCTTTCTTTGATTTCTTATTCGTCTTACTTTCATCACGCTAGTACTGAAAGATAGTTTTCATTCAGTTCTGTTATTTCCTTCTTGCTGAGGACAACTGTTACCGGTTTTGAGCTTCTATTTATTTGTACATGAATATTTAGCGTTGAGTCGTTTTTAGTTTTCCGCACTTTTTCTGTCCGCCCTCAGATCTTAAAAACTACTGAGGCTGGAGGGCTGCAAATTGGTACATTGATCATCCACCCTCCAATCATCAAACTTACCAAAATGTAGCCCTCTAGCCATAGTAGTTTTAATTTTATTTAGGTTAAAGTTAGCCATAATCGTGCTTCTGGCAACGATATAGGATAGGCCACCACCGGGCCGTGGTTAAAGTTTCATGGGCCGCGGCTCATACAACATTATAGCGAGACCACCGAAAGATAGCGCTATTTTCGGTGGCCTTGATTATACGCTGTACAGAAAACTCGATTGCGCCGAAGAAACTTCAGCGCATTTTTCGCTTGTTCATTTTCGTGTCCATCCATCTCCTTCGTTCCACGAGTCTGTTGCTTCATTAACAGACGTTTGTAAAAATCATGTTCCTTTCTGAAGATTCAATTTAGTTTTCATTTGGTTATTCTGAATGAATCCACTGACGCTTTCCTGGTCGTTCGTGTTAGTTTTTGAAATACTACGGAGAGTCTTTCGCTTCATTTCTCGTATTCCATGAATCTCGATTACAACGTATTCACGTTAGAAGATAAACATCATTGTGAATAATCTCTCTACGCAGGGAGTTCTGCTGTCAAGAAAGTCTTCATGTTGTTTCTGAGACTCAGCAATTTTGATACATCATGGTGCATTCATCATGAGGTCATTATTTGATTAAACACTTCGACTGTCTCATGCCAGTTAAGTAATAAAAACACCATTAATGGGGCAACACTTATTCTAGCATTAGAAATAATTTTGCTTTGATACTCGGGGTTGTCTGTGTTACTGTTTTTTTTAGTTATATAATTTTGTGAAGCATACTCAAGTGTCGTTCTTTTAATGAAATAATCAATATAGAGACTATTGTCTTTTCCTGGTTCAATTTCCACCTACAGGTGCTCTTCTCACTGGCGTTCTGTCATTGTTGTTCTACATGACGCAGCCTCACTATTGCTGTAGTTAATTTTTTTCGTGTTCTTGTCATTTATGTCCCTGTACAATACTATTTTAAATAAATAGTATTGTAAATTTTAATCCATTTAATGCATTTTCGTAGCTTGGAAGTTTGAACCAGGAGAAGAAAATAATATCTATATTGATTATTTCATTAAAAGAACGGTACTTGAGTATGCTTTACAAAATTATAAAAAAAAAAACAGTAACAGACAAATCAGAGTATCAAAGCAAAATTATTTCTAATGCTAGAATAAGTGTTGCCCCATTAATGGTGTTTATATTGTTTTCTGGCATGAGACAGTGGAAGTGTTTAATCAAATAATGACTTCATGAAAGTACCATGATGTATCAAAATTGCTGAGTCTCAGGAACAACAAAGATTTTCTTGACAGCAGAACTCCCTGCTTGGAGAGATTATTCACAGACATGTTTGTTTTCTAACGTGAATACGTTGTAATCGATTCATGGAATATAGAAATACGTGACTCTCCCTGGCATTTCAAAAACTGAATCATTACTCTATTTTGGTGTCATGGCGGGATACTCAATTTGGGACATCATTCCGTAATGAATGCTCCATCAACACTAGTTAACCTGTGATATTTCCCCTTAGGAGGGTGGTGCCTTCAGTGCACCTCACGTGGTGCACTGTAGGCATTACTAAAGGGTAATTGCAGCATTCCTCTAGCTACTCCCATCTTTTAGCCTTTCATTTTACCCACCATTCCCGCTTCCTTTCTCCAATTTTGCTGTCCAGCACCTCGAATTGTTACCTCTTTGGGGTTTTCCCCCAATTCCACCTTTAGATCCTTGTAACTCATCGCTTTCGTTTTCTGGATCTCTTTTATCTTGCTGTCCAACCACTCTAGCCCCCTCTTTTCAGTATCTTTATCGCTTATTAGCGGGAAATGCTCCAGTGTATGGCTTGACAGCGTAAATTTCATAAATCAAGTAATCATTCTGTGATACTACAGTTAATAAAAATTTTATGTACTAATATTTTTCAGTACTGATATTTTGTGACCAAAATTTGGATTAAATTTGGATTAGCCTAATGGACCCCATGCCTATGAATACCGTTTTTATTATTGCCGTTGTTATTCAGGGGAAACCATCCAAGTTTTGTTGAAAGTGATGGCTGCGACATCAGAAGAACCCTCTTCTTACGATGTATAAATGATGTTTTTCTCGGCAGTGTTTAAAACAAACAAAGATCCCAAGATTATTTCGTTTTTTCAGGCCAAAACGTTTTTGCCTTTACATCTGTGGGAAAAGATGACTTGAGAGTTATCTGTGTATTAAATGTATAACGGATCTTGCTGTATGTCCTAGAGAAGATTCTACTAACGCTTTGATGAGCAACGCCATAAATATCTAAAGTTAGAACAACTCCCTGTGAATTTTGCAAAATAATATTCTTTTCATTTATCAACTGTTGATAAATGAAAGTAATTAAATGGCGTTGGCATAAATGAATGAAGATTAGTTTTCAAGCCAAAAGTACAAAGAACAAACAAAGGGTTTTTGTCATTCAGGAGCTGTTCTATTATATAGTGGTTTGTATAGTGTTTATCTGCTTTAAATTGCCCTAAAATTTCAGTGTTTTCACCTGACCTCCAGTTGATGACAGCGTCAGTATTCATAAGTTAAGCTTCATGGAATAACCTTCTATCACAACTTCCAAAAACAGTCAGACATACCAGTTTATGCTAGTTAGGTTTTGAAAGTGACCTACTATCCATTTCATAGGACCGTGAGTCACTTTTTTTCTCAAATATCTTTCTAATCATTTAACGAAACACTTTGACACAGTGTCAAGACACCTCCCGCTAATTTTGGTTTTAGTTACGCCAGTGTGCATCAGTCTTGAACTATTTTCAGCCCCTCCCTCTCCCTTCCCCTCCTACCTTTATCCTCCCCATCTCGGCACCCCCTTTCCTGTCAGATGTAAAGACGTAGAAAGTCCTTGACTCAAACGTTTTGCGCCTTAAAAACCATTTGTATTACCAAAAATTAATCTTGTACACTGTCAAAGTACCAATCGTCAAGTAATTAGTTTGAAATTTATTTGGAAAAACAGTGAACTGTCCCTGAAATGGATAGTAGAAAAACGAGTTTTCTCTGGGGCAGGCCCCTTTGAAACTAATCGATTTAAGACGAGGTTATCATGTATACACCAATTCTGGATATTGAAATCAGCACTGATGTTATTTTACATTTATTTACTGACTTCAACAAAACTTGCATTTCTAAAGATGGTTCTGTGTTCCATGTACCCAGGATTTTGAATCAAATCATTTCAACGACAATAGTTCATTTATACAAAAAAACAAAATTTAATGTAGCCTCAGGGGGCATTATTTTACTTTTCTTGGGAGGTTGTTCCCAATTATCCTATAGGAAACTGACTTGTAAAAATGTCGATAAACAAACGGGCAAAACGATAACCGAAACCCTGCCATTCCTTCTCCTAAGAAAATAACAGAGAATAAAAAAAGAATGACGGACAAGAGAAGCGTGCTTTCCGTGAGAAGAATAATGTGGATTTAATGGCCTGCTTCAGCAGACAAGAAAGCATTTTTAGAATACTTCCTGGGCTCCAGATTGATCCCGTCTCATTAATCGTTAACTTTAGTGCTTCCTGAGCTGCCGGTGCGCTGAAAAACTAATACATTTCGTACGATCACAAGTTTCTCTGAGACACGTACTCTCCTTTTACAGTTTTCTGTAGAAGAAAACTATAGTGCCGGCTTTGTCTGTCCTTCCGCACTCTTTCCTATCCGCACTTTTTCTGTCCGCCCTCAGATCTTGGAAAATATTGAGACTAGAGGGCTGCAAATTAGTATGTTGATCATCCAACCTCCAATCATTAAACATACCAAATTGCAGTCCTCTAGCCTCAGTAGTTTTTATTTTATTAAGTTAAAAGTTAGCCATAATCGTGCTTCTGGCAACGATATAGGATAGGCCACCACGGGGCCGTAGTTAAAGCGTCATGGGCGGCGGCTCATACAGCATTATACCGAGACCATCGAAAGCTAGATCTATTTTCAGTGACCTTGATTATACGCTGTAGCGGCTATACAGAAAACTCGATTGCGCAGAAGAAACTTCGGCGCATTTTTACTTTTGCGTTTAGCGCAGATTTTATTCCATTCTAATATTCTAAAGATTTTTAAATACATTTAGTCATCTTGTAGTCTGAGGATGAAGGGCTATGTTTGTCTATCTCGAAAGCGCGTGAACATAATTTTTCCCATGGCTGTGTGTGTATGATTTGTTTCTTATGATGAAGATATATATCTTGAATACCTGTCCTACATCTGACTATACATATTATCTAACAAATATATACAGGTAGGCGTCGAGTTACGACCGGGTTAGGTTCTTGCATGCATGTCGCAAGCCGAATTTTGACGTAAATCGGTTTGCAATCAGGTATATACTGACCACCCCATAGCCTGATTCCTTTTACCTACAGCCTACCTTGGTTTTATCACCATAAATATATTATTATACAGTAAGTTCCCTATTGGTTTTACAGTAATGCATTCGATTCATTTTTTGTTTACTCAGAATTGATTAAATTTGCCTGTTTGCAATGCTGTGTTCCCTTACCATGAATTGTGCTTAACAAGCACTGCGTCATTCGTATCGTGCTGTAGACTAGACTCTTAGTATGTTGTTCTTAACAAATTTATTAAAATGGTAATATTAATCTTGTTTTACTGTGATCATCGATTTCCCATTTCGCCTGGTAAAAGCTTGGAAGCCTTGTGTTATGTACCTTACCCTGTGTTTAACTGTGTGTGTGTGGCGTTTCGTCAATTATATATGACGTCTTACGCTAAGACCCACCGTTTAGCTTTTTTTTTTTTTTTTTTTTAGTTTTAACTGAGTGTCATACTTATATATTTACAGTAAACAGGAGGATATTTTATCACTGTTGATATTGCATTTCATTTCACTAATTAATTTTCCAGTTCATCTCAATGTTTAGTAAGTTGTCCTACGTTTACATCCAAGTTTCATATGCTTCGACAGTAAGCCAGTCGTAACTACGCCCAAAGTAAAATCAGTTTAACCTTATTTCAATTGACTCTGACGAGTATCACACCATAGTAATTCAGTGCAGTATTGAAACGTACTTTGGCCATTACTGCTCGTTGATTTGTCTGAACCAATTTACGTTTCGTCATAATGTTACAAAACGTCAGTGCGATGTTTGCGTATCAAGTGTGGAACACATGATTTTGGCGATGTTTACATTTTCACATTTACTCTAGTTTTTTACAGCTTATTCTAAGAATGGTTTTATCTCATAGTTTTTGCATGGGAAATTTTATAATCTTTTATCTTTTTTTATTTCATAAATTCATCAAAACTGTCGACGAACTTTATCTCTGTATATATACACACTCATGACTATATATTTTTTTATGTCATGGGGGTGACCCGAGCTCCTGTAACCCTCTCGTATTCTCAGTAAGCCAATTGGGATGAGGCTGCTATCCCCATGACCTTCTCCACCTTGTCCTAACAGTAGCCTAACTACCAGGTACTTAGTTCACTCCTTACTTCAACAGAGGCACAATGGGTTTTCAGAAACGTGTCTAAATTGTACAAGAACCAAACTCGAGTTTTTTAGTTGAGGCAAAAGTAGAAATGACTGAACTTCGAGGACCCATATTATATATCAAGTCGAATTCAGAAGCACTGCTACAGTGTAAGAACCCAGTCTTCTATCATTTCCCATTTGAACTCAAGGGTTTCAGAATATAACTCGCATCCGAAAATAAAGGTAAAGAAGAAAGCTAAAATTTTTTGCTTTTATCCTGTGAGATACCGATGGTCAACCTCTTGAAATTCATATATATTTTGTATTCAGGTAAACGTACTATGTTAATTTCGTTTATACTGTGGTATAATTAACTCAGATGATAAACGTCACTGACGTCCATCCACAGATCAGCAACAAGGGGCGGTCAACAGCCTTCCCAGTGGCGAGAGAGATGAGTCACATAAGTGTCTTGAGAACATATATTGAGAGAGGTAATGTATCTGTCACCCCATTTGAGTGGCCGACCTTTCAGAAATTGACACTGACAGAGTTTATTTTTGTTGTGAGTGATAACAGATAAAGTGGAGTGGACAGGAGTCGTTCATCTTTTTCATTAATAAAATGGTTTATAGAACGGGCAACTTTACATCTTTATTATGACCAGGCAGTAGGAAGGAAGAAATACGAGGGAAAAGAAATGTAATAAAAACTGATATTTAAGCACAAAGGAAGCGTTAAATACTCTTCTTGAAAATGGTGTGGTTGTAGGTACTAGAGGCAATGAAAAGATAAATATGAGTCCGAAGTTGGGCGGTGGAAATTAATGATGATGATGATGATAGGTAACTTAGGGCCTGCGTGTAGTTTGCCTTCGATGAATACACGGATGAACACACCCACATAAACACGTATATCTACATATATATATATATATATATATATATATATATATATATATATATATATATATATATATATATATACACACCCACACCCACACACACACACACACACACACACATATATATATATATATATATATATATATATATATATATATATATATATATATATATATATATATATGTATATATATATTCTGCACCTCGCCGTCTGGCAGGACAAGACATTTAATCTGTGTGTGCATTATATATATATTGTTACGTGTGAGGGTCTTGGTTGATCATGTATTATTCAATTTACGTAATTTTTACGGCCCTGCAAACCAAGATTACACGTAACCTGCCACTTGAAGCCAAGAGTTAACAAAGACAGTCGTTAATTAGCCAAAGGTCGCCAGTTAAGGGTTATTAACCTTAACAAAGAATATTTGAGATGAATTTGATTTTAAACACAACGGTTCTTCCAAACATTCGGACGCGAGGCACACAAAGCATCGAGATTTATGATTTTGCTTACCCTAAATCCTAGGTATTTTACTGGAATAACGGGGTTGAAGCTAACAATATATAATTAGGCTTAATAGATAAACACATATACATGAAGGAAGAAAACAAAGAAATGCGAAATACAGAAAAGAGGTTAAAAGAATGGGCGAAGTTTTGAACAAAATTTGCATCAACGACCGACGTGGAGTTCTTGCAATTGTTTCTTCACTTCACTAATAGAATAATAGACAAAGAAAGGGGGAAGAGGTCCAACTGGACGTGTTATCTCTCTGAAAGCTTGGTTTCTCTCTGAAGTTCCCTGACTGGCCTGGGTCAAAACAGGCCTATCAGTCATAGGCGTCACGCTTTGTTAAAACATTCGCCACGAGAGACAGGTAAAAAGGAAAAAAGGATACCTATTTTTAAAGTTGAATATGGAAATTTTCCTATAGGGTGGAAGGCCTAACTTCCCTATCCCGTTCTCCAACGGACGTTAAGGTTTGAACTGAAGATGCTCCTATATAGACAACGTCTTTTCCCGGTCTCAGTCAGGCTGATATTTTTACAATCAAAATACGAGGGCGAACAGCAGTAATATTTGTAAAATATATATATATATATATATATATATATATATATATATATATATATATATAATATATATATATATATATATATATATATATATATATATATTATATTTATACACATACATATATATACCGGGTGTTTCGAAATTAGAGTCCCCCCTCCACAAAACAAATGGAAAGTTATGAAGTTTTCTGCTATAGCCTGTCTCCAAGTACATTATTTTAAGTTCCTATTAAGCTATTTTTCATTTTACAATTCATGTATTTTTAGACTGAGTGACGGAGTTTGATACAGCCATGGCTAACGGCTCGGAGGAAATCAGATGGATTGACCGAATCCGGGCTATAACCTTCAGAGAGGCCAGGAATGCTGGCGCATCCTTCATTTCACGTTTCTGGATGGCTAAATACATTAAAAAAGTATATCTTAGTTTAACCAGACCACTGAGCTGATTAACAGCTCTCCTAGGGCTGGCCCGAAGGATTAGATTTATTTTTACGTGGCTAAGAACCAATTGGTTACCTAGCAACGGGACCTACAGTTTATTGTGGAATCCGAACCACATTATAGCGAGAAATTAATTTCTGTCACCAGAAACAAATTCCTCTTGTTCTTCACTGGCCGGTCGGAGATTCGAACTCGCGACCAACAGAGTGGTAGCTGAGAACGGAACCCACTCACCCAGCGAGGAACTGCTAAATACATTAAAAGAGATGAATCCTTTGTTAAAAGAAACTGGAACAAAAATCCATATGACTGTCATCGCGAAAAGAGTAAGAATCTTGGAAGGCCTGAAGTCCTTTCTCAGGAGTCAAAAGACATCATAGCTGAGGCAGTGGGTAGACCAAGAAAGTCTTTACGTAAATTGGCGCTTGAACTAGAAACAAAAAGGGGAAAGAAGAGAATCTATAGTGCTGTATATCGTGAGCTGAAAAAATCTGGTATCAAGCCATTTCATGTTATCAGCAAGCCCAACATCACTCAGCAACAGAGAGAAGACCATGCATGGTTTTGTGGTTCATTTCTTAAAGATTGGGATGAAGCTGACTTTCTCCATGTTGCTGCATCAGATAAATTCTTCATTTACACAGTCAGGAAGCCAAATCATAAAAATGACATCATTTGGGCTGCAAAGTTGGATGATATCAGTGATGATGTGCGCTATCGCCAAGTTGTGAAATTTCCTGAATGTTTGGGAATTTTTCTCTGTTTCACAGCCAAACGGTTAATGTGGATCATCAAAGAAAAAGGACAGTCATGGAATGGCGAATACTTCAGAGAATCTGCACTTACTGGTGGAGTATTTCCTTTCCCCAAAGATCCTGAAAATGTGTTATCTGTTGAAGAAGTCACATTTTTGTGTGATAAGGCACCATGTTTCAAGGCTCTTCAGACACAGGAGCTGCTTCGAAACAGTGGTATTGATTTCTTCTCGTCAAATGAATTTCCAGGTAGCTCCCCTGACCTTAATGTGTGTGAAAACATTGGTAGTATCTTAAAGGATCGTGTTGAAGCGCGCACAGTGAACTATGATGTTATACCAAGCCTCGACGACCTGTGAAGAGAGGTGACTGAAGTGCTCAGGGAAATGGAGTTTGAGCCTCAGCTTTTTTGCGATTTGCTGAAATCATACCCCTCAAGAATGCAGGCTGTGGTACAGGCAGATGGAGGCCACACAAAATATTAAATACTCAGAGAGAAACTTAAATAAATACCTGTTGTCCATATCAATTTTGTTTTATTGTCCAGGGGCCCTCTAATTTTAGTTTATGCTATATATATATATATATATATATAATATATATATATATATATATATATATATATATATATATATATATATATATATATATATATATATATATATATATATATATATAATATATGTATGTATATGCACACACAGATTAAATGTCTTGTCCTGTCAGACGGCGAGGTGCAGAATGTGTTATCTTTCTCGGTTACATCTCGTTTTTTGGACCTACCACATTTATCTAACTATCAAGTATATATTTCATTGCTGCAACTAACAGGAGAACAGTAGCATTGTTTTCGTGATGTCTTGAAGTATAACTGGTTTAGGATCGCTCGAGTATCAAACCCGTGACCTTTAGTTGATGTGAACATGCTAACAAGATATCTTTGAGTGTGTGTGTGTGGGCGGTGCGTGTTTTTGTGTGTGTGTGTGTGTGTGTGTGTGTGTGTGTGTGTGTACTCGTAGGCAACGTTGTATTTATTCAAGAAAATAGTTAATTCCGACTCTCCAATACGAACATTCTTGAGCTCAACTTTAAGCCACCGGGTGGAGGCAAGTAGCTTTTCCAACTAGTTGCAGCTTGGCTTAATAATAATAATAATAATAATAATAATAATAATAATAATAATAATAATAATAATAATAATAATAATAATAATAATGAAGAAATCCACAGTGGTGTAAATGTAAATATATATTATCAGTACATATACAAACGTTTGTAAGTATATTTCTAATATAGATTTACGTTTATACCACAGTGGATTTCTTCACCATTTTAGTGACTCAAGCTGTTATGAGATTTTATAAATAATAATAATAATAATAATAATAATAATAATAATAATAATAATAATAATAATAATAATAATAATAATAATAATAATAATAATCGTGAAGAAATCCACAATGGTGTAAATTTAAATATACATTAGCAATATATATACAAACGTTTGTACTTATATATATTTCTAATATATATTTACATTTATACCACTATGGATTTCTTCACCATTTTAGTGACTCGTGGTATGATGAGATTTTTTTATAAATAATAATAATAATAATAATAATAATAATAATAATAATAATAAAACCAACTCTAACTTCCTTCGTCTTTCTTGAGACTTCCTTTGTCAGAGAAATTCACGAAACTCAGCGATGACGATGTATTCATGCGGTCTCTTTGCTCCCTTTGTTTCTCCCAAAGTTGCGTCGAATTGTTTACTATCCTTTGTTAGTGTTTTTCTTATTATTTGTAAGTTTTCATGTGATAGATTACATCTAACCTTTTGCTGTCTTTTGTAATTGTTTCCTCTAGAAAAGATTAATTCACTTCCACAATAGTAATACCTTGACTTCTGATCCATTTTTCATGTTTCAGAATTTTTTTTTTTTTATCCTACCTGGCGGGAACATCACCTCCCACATGGAGGCAGCGGACCCGCCGTTCAAAGAAAAGAAAGTGAAGACAGGTAGGAGGAGGTTGGGAAATCCTTAGCCTGGTAAGAGAGGGGTTAAACAATTCACGAACAGTAAATCCGGGGATTACTGGCTTTTACTGATTAAGTGTGAGAAGAGGTAGCCTGACAACCGTCTGGGATTATATTTATCGCATTATACTATCTTCGTCCCCCATTGAAGTCGTTTTTCATAAGGGTATTTTGTGGAGATAATAGGATTAACGTCAAGTTCTTATACTTATCGTTTAATTCTGTCGTTTCCGCCTTTCTAATCTTTTTTTATTATTATGCGGTGTTTGCTGATAATAGGATTGAGAGAATTTGTGGCGATGCTTCTTTTGTTACAAAAAAGAGAGAAAAAAATAGCAAAGTCAATTTGTTGCAGCGTGTAAATTTCAGTCCGTGTCGTTTCACACATGGCTCGGCAGCGACGTTCTCTCTCTCTCTCTCTCTCTCTCTCTCTCTCTCTCTCTCTCTCTCTCTCTCTCTCTGTCAGGTCGGCTCTTTGTTGAATTTTCGTACATGTTGAATTTCATTTTGATAAGCTATTTCTTCACTATTAGTTACTGTCATTTTTTATGTTGGAAGTTCCTTTATGTGTAGGAGTCGTTATTAGTCTCATTGAGGGTCCTTGGGCCTCCTTTTTAAGCCCAGGTCAAATGCGCCAAAATCATATGTGTTCCATGTCCCATTCATTAGCTAAAGTCGCCAGTTTCGTCCAAGAAAGTTGTGTTTCGGCAGTGAAGGTTGCAGATTCCAGCCAGTAAAGATGCCGAGTTCGGCAGCAACTATCGCATCCCGAACTCTGCATTGCATCTAAACTTCCCAACTTTGGCAAGAAGAGTTGTCGACTCCTTCAGTAAAGTTGCAGCCCTATACCGAAAGTAATTAAGAGAAACGGCGTAAAGCCAAAAACAAACAGAAAGAATATTGCTATTGCCATTTCTGTATTTTTTCCTGAAGTGTTTCCTTCTCTCTTTGCGTGTGGCGTTTGTAATGAGAATTTAATGATCTACCCTTAAATGCCGGATAATATGGTTTGAAGAGCATCGCCAGTCTCTCCGTGACGTTTTGATGATAAGCTTTTAGTAAATACGCCCTAGAGAATCATGATTCTGTATAAAACCATATTAAACGTGTAATTTTGTTCTTGGTTATCAGAGACTGCGTTTCTTATTTTTCTCCACATCTTATTCCACACTCTCTGTTTCAGTTCTTTTTCTTCGTTTTCCGCTAATTATGTTTTTTTAATCCCCTCTCCTTCGTTCTCATTAAGACCATTTTTGCCCATTTCATTATCGTCGATTGCTAATGGTACTTGATGTTGCTCAGTTAATTGTTTTTTTCATTTTCATTATCCTCGCCTCCTCAAAAATTCCATTGCAATAACAGCGATCAAGTCCCTACGGATAAGCCATCGCAAATACCTTAATTAACAGCATTCTCTAGGGTCCCCTCCTGTAAGGAAGGGGAGGGAGGGGCGTTGGAAGTAACCCCTTTGAAGGAACAGCTGGTGGTGTCTTTCTTTGCCGTCTCTCCGCCTTCATCTCATGTCGTCTTGTTTCGCCTCTTGTGGCTGAGGTCGAGATGACTCGAGGGAGCGAAGGGACTCAGTGCTGGGACGCCTTAATGCGAGTCGTCCTGTCTCAACAACATGTTGAAATTCAGACAAGGTTCTTGAGGGGTGGGGGGAAGCGTGGGATGGGAGAGGTCATTTTACGAGGTGGTCCCTTTGCGGGGTTTGCGTCCCTTGGTTCGTCAGAAAAATGAAAGGATGAAGGTATATATATGTATAACATGTATATATATATATATATTTATTATATATATATATATATATATATATATATATATATATATATATATATATATATATATATATATATGATTATTATCACTTTTGTACGTGATTCATTTATCACA
>NC_089749.1:48451052-48498552 GCF_040412425.1 Macrobrachium rosenbergii | reverse complement strand
CGGTTTTTATGTCATCTATCGTTTAATGCTCTTATAGTTTTATAGGTTTACGGTTTTTATGTATGTTTTACATCTTTTCACTGTTCGATTTTAATTGTGAACCATTAACCTTCAGTCTTTAGGTTTTTCAATTATTTTTTACCATTGTGATTCTCTGAATTATTCAGCATTTATTCTGAATTTGTAAACAATCTTATATCCCTTGGTATTATTTGATCTTTTCCCTTCATTTTACCTTTTTGAACCTTTTTTGCATTTCCCGGTTATTTTGTTTCATCTCTCATTCATTTGCATTTTCACGCTATCCACCATTGAGAACGAACTATACAGACAATTGGCACCAATTATTTTCTCCTTTATGGGCAGGATAATCTGAAAAGCCACGAGCGTTGATGAGGAAGTGAAGCCAGTCACCGCTTTTCTCTTTAATCCCCCACTGAATAAGCATTGACTTTTAGGTAGGTCATTTTTTCATTTTTGACCAATCATTTTTGGTTCTATTTTGTCTGAACAATACATTCCCTTATGAATTGCTAGGTGTGTCATTAACATAGTTGTAATTGGAGATGTGAAATCCCACAATGATGTTATTGCAACGTAATTCAAAAGTCTCGAGCCAAAATTGGATGAATAGGAGCTTTCGAGAGCTTCTATCTTTTTTTCATGGGAGGCGAGCAGGTCTCTAAAGCATGCAGATGTCTGACCTGTTTTTCATTTGAAAGCTTTTAATATTGCACGACTAGCACAAAGTTATGGATTTCCTTTTTCCACTGTATATTCACAAAGATGTGAGGCATTTAATTATTATCATTATTTTTGGGTGAAGAAAATCCATAATTATATGTATGTATGTATATTCTCTCTGAAAAGGAAACTTGTCTTCCTTGTAATTAGATGCTGGTTATCTTTGCTTCCTTCTTTCTTTCTCTAACGACAAGTTTTTTTTTCAATTTTATCCTCAATTCCTTTGTTTGTTGAGTCTGAAGATACCAACTGATCAAGTTGGAGATAGCTTCCTTATCAGAGAGAAATACATACATACAATTGCGGAATTTTTCATTCATTCAGTGATCACAAGTTATTATTATTATTATTATTATTATTATTATTATTTATTATTATTATTATTATTATTATTATTTCCATAAAAATGGTCATGCATATTAAAGCTAAGGGCTGCAGGAATGCTGTTGGGAATTGGTGCTGGGAACAGCTGCAAACAGCAGCGTAACATCATTATCCATGGCAAAATATTGTTTCCATGTACAAACGCATTATATTCGTTATCCGCAGAGGATCAACAGACCCGCATGTCCTTTGATCTTGATAAAAAGCCCTTCGTTGAAATGACTGAAGTGGAATGTCAAAGCCTCTGGATGACGACATTGATGCTCTTCATTTTTTGATGAATCGAGTTTTTACTGAAGTAGTGTTATTAACAGTTATCGATCCACATATTTATGTATAGTCAACTTGTTACTTCACCTTATCTTTATTTAAATAAAATGATGAGTTTTAGAACGTCTTGCATCATTTGAGCAGCAGCTTCCCATTTTTTCTTTCAAAAGCACTGCAGTTATTTATCTTTCTTTGCAGCAGTCTCAAGCAGCTGCAGTTGCTTATATTTGTAACCAGTTGCAGCGGCTGCAATTGCTCATTTTTCCTTGCACAAAGTACCAACAGCTGCAATAGTTTCTCATCCTCGTAATAAATTTCTACACCTGCAATTGCTCATTTTCCTTGTTGCCATTTTCATCATCTGTAATAGCTCCCATTTCCCTGCAGTAAAACAACTGTTTTTACCTCATTTTACCTCGCAGTAATTTCCCAGAATTACAGACATTTGTATTTCCATGCAACAGATTACAGCAGCTGCAATTGCTGCTCAGTCCTTGCGAGAAACCCTTTAAGTAAAGGAGAAAATATGGGTCCAATTAGGGCAGCCAATTTAACTTTAAACAAGGACTTTGATCTTCAATTATCCCTAGAGATAACAGAGGCATTTCTGGAGAATTAATCACGCTAGATTTTGTACTTACCGACATCGGGCGAACTTTGACTGATTAAAGTTACCAGACTCCAGATTTCAGGTGGCTCCTTCATCTGACGGATGAAGGAGCCACCTGACCAATAGATCATTTCGATTTATTCAGTAACCAAACTTCACCATCTCAATGTAGAAATTCCTTGTTTTCGTCCGTATTATTATTATTATTATTATTATTATTATTATTATTATTATTATTATTATTATTATTATTATAAGAAAAGAAAGTTCCGTACTTTCCTGACGCTCCGATTAAGAGTGTCTAATTATCCCTTGACAATTACAATCTCGAACATTGATCACGCTAAGATTAATCACTTTCATTCTGCACTCACGCACTCACTCATTCATACATACATACATACATACATACATACATACATACATACATACATACATACATACAGGTATATATATGTATTAAATGTGTGTGTATATATATATAATATATATATATATATATATATATATATATATATATATATATATATATATATATACTAAATTAGAACTTCACTAAGAATACTTATGGAGAAAGGATTGGGCATTATCATGAGTATAGGCTGTTTGGAAAGCAACAAGGATTCTGCAACTCATACTAACAATATCTTAAGTGTAATTTCATTCTTCAGTCATTCCTAACCCGCAGGCTTCCTCCAATAAGTGGCAAAAAGTCACCGAGTGTGAGGTCCATTAAACCTTTATAGAACACCTTTGCGTACTTTAATTGTCTAAGGCAGATTATCTGAACCTTTGTTCCCACCCCTCTGAACCTTTTTCCCATCCTTTGAACCTTTTTTCCCATCCTTTGAACCTTTTTCCCTCACCCTTTTGAACCTTTTTCTCACACTTTTGAACTTTTTTCCCACCCTTTTGAACCTTTTTCGCACCCTTTTGAACCTTTTTCCCACCCTTTTGATCTCTTCATTTGGTTACTAACCTATGGACCTAATGCGGCAGAAAGAATTGTTCTGAATGAAAGGTTTAATTCTGTGTAAATGGGAATCTACAAATAAGATCAATTGGATGATGATATAATGATTTTTTTAGCCATGTAATTAACTCGATGCACCGTAATAAATAAATTATGCTTTTAATTAACCATACTAAGCGAACAATAAGCATAATAAGCATTTAATTAACTTAATACTAATAACTATATTATGCGTATCATGAATCTGTTTATCCTTATAATAACTTCTGTGATTAACGTGATCAACCGTATAGTAATATTATCACTCTGATAAAACCAGATTAACCATATAGTATATTATACAGATAATGAACAAAATTAATCTCTCTCTCTCTCTCTCTCTCTCTCTCTCTCTCTCTCTCTCTCTCTCTCTCTCTCTCTGTATTATCTTAACTGCGGTCATTTCCTTCACTGATGAAACTCCTCTTTCACACCCCACAACGTGAATCCGTGTCAGTGGAAACACTTTCAAGTTGTAATTCCTGGTGGCTACATACAACTTGAATTTCTCCTCTAGGCAACCAAAAGCCGCCACCCTAGTCTCTACTCAATACGTTATCCGATAGATTCATTGACTTGCGAATCTGTGTTGCAGCCACTAAATTCAACGCCGCCGATGTCATAATGAAAACTTTGCTTAACCAAACAGCCAATATTTTCCTCCACTTTGTTGTAAAGCTAAAGGTAAGGCATATTTGTTAAGGCGATGTCGCATGAAAGAAAAAAGTGGCACTTCCATTTTGACACCATTATTGGCTTCTTCGTGCAAAGTTTGGCGGGAAAATGCTGAAAGATGCCAGAAAATGTGCTCGGGTTTGACGCTGCTTTCGGTTATTTATTTTTTTTTTTTTATATTCACAAGGCCTTACGGAGCTTTGATTTTTCGCCAAATATGATCATGTAACATATTGGAATATTATTAGAAACTATTTTTTTTTTTCATCGGTAAACTTCAATAAAAGTTCAACTTGACTGGAAATCTCCGAGCAATCTTATGCACAGTTGCATTCGTCTGTTGAC
This sequence comes from Macrobrachium rosenbergii, assembly GCF_040412425.1. Taxonomy (NCBI): domain Eukaryota; kingdom Metazoa; phylum Arthropoda; class Malacostraca; order Decapoda; family Palaemonidae; genus Macrobrachium; species Macrobrachium rosenbergii. Next base: position 48,494,512 of record NC_089749.1, on the reverse strand, counting down.
TCTCATCGGTCCCCAACGAGAAACAAGAATGTGCGCATGCGCCCGACGGATTTTTCCTCAAGCATAACACTATTTCTAAGCAATGCCTTGTATCTGAGGACGGACGCACCGAGCGATCGAAGGATACTTCAAATCCTTTTGGGTGATGTTATTTTGGGAGGAAGAAAAGGAAACGGAAGAGAACGTTATAGATTCCACAGAAGTGTGATCGGTTTAAGACACAATATTCTAAGTGACGCAAAAAGAAAGAAAACGCAAGTCGTCGCCTTCTCGCAGGTGGAGCTCGAGCCTCATTGGAACCCATGGGCGTTCGCAGGAGTCGAGTAAGGTCTGTTGCAGCTTTAGGGTAACAGTTTTAAATATTTTGATACTGTTTTAGTGGTTGCTCCTCTCAATGTCGTTCAGTCTCTAAGGTGGCTATGGGTCGTCAATCCCAGCCGCTGCTGGTTACAAAAGACCCTTAAAGGTGTGTTGGAAATTTCAAAAACATTTATTTTTACCATAAGTTCAAAATCTCTTCTTTTATCCGAGTTTGAACCGGTGTGGGAAAGCTCCTGTAGTGTAATTAATTGTATATCGAAATCCGTTACACATATTTTGTAAGAGCGAAAATGCCTGTTTTACTAACTGTTTTTGTAGTTGCTGCTGGTTAAACCAGCCTTATGTTAACGCTCTCTTACTCTCCGTAGTGGTCCAAATTTGTATTTATCAAGTAATTGTTTGCATTGAATTCCATATCATTACAAACACACATTTCAATTTTCAGTGAATAACGATCACAGATGACTTCTATTACATGTAAATACCAGGGTGAAATTGATACCAGTTTATTATTTTGCCAACACTGAAATATATTTTCCCTGATTCACTAAACGTTTATTATCCTTCAAAGTCAGACAGGAAGTTATGTAACTAAATCCACGTCAATAGAAAGGGTAAAATGATACCAATTTATTGGATCATCCTCTGGCCATTGTTATTTTTCTGAAAGGCGTTATAGATTTCAGCGGACTTATGCAAATATCCGTGATTTATCTCCAACATGAAACTCCCAAGAAGAAGAGCCTTTGTCTTTGGTGACCCCGAAGGGAATTCGTTCTCCCTGAAAGGAGAGTTTTGGCGGCCTAGATGAATTATGTAAGAAGGAGGTCGGAACTGGACGGACATCAAGAAGGAAATAAAAGTTTTTGTTACAAGGAAAGCGTCAGAGATCCTACATCAAGGATATTTCTAAGATAATTTTTTTTTATATTTCTGCTTCGTTAATTTTTATGCTGGCCTTCCTTGGCCCATTTTGGAATTATTTTGCTTCATGGCTCTTGTAATAATAATAATAATAATAATAATAATAATAATAATAATAATAATAATAATAATAATAATAATAATGGCAGATAACTAACGGGTCGGCAATAATTTTCCCCAAGTGTTTTTAACCTTGACGTATTTTTAAATGTCATATGATAATTCAAGGGTTAAAAATTAAAAAGATTTCTCCTTGTTATCATAAAAAGAATAATATTTAGAGGTCATAGGTCTCCCTGTTATTATGAGGTGAACCTTTTCTTTCCTGAATCATGGTCTCTCTTCAACCTCTCTCTGCATGCTCTGTCATCAGCAAGTGTTCTTTCTTTCTAGGGGTATTATTTTGGCCACCGTTGCATTGAACTTGAAAAAAAAAATCCTGTACTTACTCTTGACTGTTTCTTTTCCTCAGCTGCCAAACTTGAGAATCCTGTTCTTGTTCCCGTTGTAACAGTCTTCAGTCTTGTAGCAATCTCCCGTTCTTTGCCCTCTCTTATTCCTTTCCCCACTCATCGTTTTGGACCGTGGCCTCAGGACTGGGCTACATGAGTTTCCCCGTAGTGGGGGTAATGCTGTCAGTGCACCTCACTGGGTGCACTGTAAGGCATACTAAAGGTTCTTTGCAGCATCCTTTCGGCTAGCTGCAACCCCTTTCATTCCTTTACAGTACCTCCATTCATATTATCTTTCTTCCATTTTTATTATCCTTGCAACTGCAGGGTTTTCCTCCTATTACACCTTAAAACCTACCCACTCTTAATTTCCTTTCCAGCGCTGAATGACCTAATAGGTCCAGTGCTTGGCCTTTGGCCTAAACTCTATATTCCATTCCAAACCTACATGCTGAGGTTCCCATCTCATCTGACTTGACATTAAACAATGACTCCAGACAGGGCAGTTATACCTGAAATTTAAAAAGAGTGAAGACAATACCTTCTGTGATACAAGCCTAACACACCCTCCCGGTCTTGTATGCCAGTTGTAATTATTCTCGAGAGTAGAAACAAATGAACCATTTCACAAATTGTCTAAATCAGTTGAAAACCTACAGTATCTGTTACTAATTCACCAAGTCGTGTATGGTTACGTTTTGGCATCGCTTCACCAAATTTGTCTTAAAAAGAAAACCATTATATGCAATTCGGAAATAAAACCAATTGCAGAGTCGTATCTCCTTCCCATGTCCTGACACGACTACCACCAAAGATTGTCTCTGTTGGTAGGTCAGAGTCGAAAGTTCACTAGTCCTCCTGATCCCTTTCACCTTACCGTATTCAAAGCCCTTCCTAGGACGCAGGGCCTTGCTGGCATAAGGCAGCTCAGTCTAAAGCAGCCTGCAATTGCTATTAAACACGTCCAACTCATCGTCTCCCGCCCTTCTCGCTCAGAGCCATCCCGCTAATGGGGATGTGACAGAAAGGCGCTCAAATTCGCTGCCAATTTGAGCGCGTTTCCTGGACCCTTTCGCTCGCAGAGCTCGTTAAAAGGGGATCAGTGAAACATCTGATGGATTGCGTTTCGTATATAAATGGAAAATAAGTGCATTTTATAAACATTTCAAGTTAGGGAAATTTTAAAAGTGTCAAGTTGATATTTTTAAGTCGGTCTAAGCGGTTGTTTTTTTTTACGTCATCCACTATTTTAGCACTCTAACTACAATTCAGCAAAAGTCCCTGTACAAATACGATATGCAGATGCACAATAGACAGTTGAAAATACAATCAGATAAAAAAAAAAAGCCTAAGTACACCCATAACGTTACTGACGGTACAACTGCTATTACTGCTACTACTGCTAATAAAACTGTATGACATGATATATGTCAAAAGGTAGCGTTTTTATTCTGTGAAAGAAAGCTACTGTGCCAGCTTTGTCTGTCCGCCCGCACTTTTTCTGTCCGCCCTCAGGTCATAAAAGCTAAAGAGGCAAGATGGTTGCAAATTGGTATGTTGATCATTCACCCTCCAATCATAAAACATACCAAATTGCAGCCCTCTAGCCTCAGCAGTTTTGATTTTTTTAAGGTTAAAGTTAGCCATAATCGTGCTTCTGGTAACGATAAAGGATAGGCCAACACCGGGTCGCGGCTCATACAATATTATACCGAGACTGCCGAAAGATAGATCTATTTTCGGTGGCCTTGATTATACGCTGTAGCGGCTCTACAGAAAACTCTATTGCGCCGAAGAAACTTTGGCGCATTTTTTTACTTGTATAAAGTGTTCACAGACAGTGTGGAAGTGAGATTTAAAATTCTGTAGCTACCATGTTTAGAATTTGATCACAAGAGCTAGAAATTGTTCGGCAGAGGGTCATCAGTGACGACGAAATTTTGGGAGACTTTTGTCAGTGTTTAGAGGAATGTTGTGTCCAACTGATTTTGTAAAGTAAGTTTCGCATGATATCATTCTTGTCATTGTTGGAAGGATTTTAGTCCCATGTTAGTCGAGCAGTGACGGGGCTTCATACAAGGCAGCTCATTCCTTTTCATTGTTTACTGCACGATTTGAGATTGAGCCTGAATGACGATAGTAGTGATATCATTCTTCTTCTTTCGACATTATTAGTCCCAATGTATAGCAGGGTTAAGCCCCTTCAGTCAACTTTTCATTCCTATTCTTTGCATCTTCTTCCCCCAGTCTCCCACTCCCCATATCCCTCCTCACCACACCCATCCATCTGATCCGCTGACGCCCCCACACCTTCCCCCACCCCCACCTCATCACTGGCATGTTCTTAGCTCTCTTGATTGGTTCCACCTCCCCTTCTTATTACATGGCCATAGTATCTCGTGAGCAAATATTTCATTGCTGTAAGTCACACGTGACGCTAGTTTTAATTGCCATAAAAGGATTTATATAAGTTACAATGAAAACTCAAAATGAAGTCAAATTTTGTTCCTTATGTTGGCTCACTTCCTGAACCCACTCCCTCTTAAACCCCCTTCCCCGCTTCCCGCCCCTACTCCGTCCTCTCCATTACTATTCTCTCGGCAGAGTATTTTGGAAGATGTTATGGTCTTGGCAACACTTTTTCATTGTGGGTTTTATACTGTGTCTTTAGAAACAATATATATATATATATATATATATATATATATATATATATATATATATATATATATATATATATATATATATATATATATATATATATATATATATATATATATATGTATATATATATATATTTGTGTGTGTGCACATGTGTGTGCGTGTGTATGTATGTATGTATATATAGGCCTACATATAAATCCCATCTCAGTCAAAATCTGTTTATTTCGAGTAGGCAAGTTACTACTAAATGTTTCCCATTGGCGTCCGGTCGTTATGGGCGTATGAGTATGTATACGCTGTATGTACGCATTTGTTACAACACTATCTGCGTAGCGTCGAAGTTTACCAAAAATCCATTAAGGTGTTTTGATGGATGGGGTAAGTGACTGATGCGAATGTTATGACCCGTGGAAAACCGCCATGCGTTTATTTTCCGTTAGAATTTTTTTAAGTTTAGTTTTTACTGTACTTTCTGCAATATTGAGTGTTTATTTTTCGCATTGCGCCTGTCAGGATGCTTTAACCATCAGCTAATTTGAATGAAGCTCTTTGCCATGGGTATTCAATGACAAATTGCTTCTTCTGAATTTTGGCAACTCCACCGGACCCATTCTCTCTCTCTCTCTCTCTCTCTCTCTCTCTCTCTCTCTCTCTCTCTCTCTCTCTCTCTCCTTCGTGTTGCTTGACCAACAGAATTTGAATGTATGTTTATACAGACTGGTTTTAAATCAAGATTGTAATTCTATCTTTCATCCTCATTATTAGCTTCTAAGATTGTGAGAATGACCCAAGTCTAAGGATTGTTTAGTCAAGTGTTGTGAACCGCCTGGGAGAGGATATTATCCCCGAACAGAAGTGGAGTTTCTTCATTTGAAGTAACTTACTGTCATGAAGTATCAGTGGCGCCTGTTCTTTCTGTTTCTCTCTCATATAGCCATATAATATATATACATATTATATATATATATATATATATATATATATATATATATATATATATATATATATATATATATATATATATATGTGTGTGTGTGTGTGTGTCTATATGTTTGCATCTCTCTCTCTCTCTCTCTCTCTCTCTCTCTCTCTCTCTCTCTCTCTCTCTCTCTCTCTCTCTCTCTCTCTCTCTCTCCTGTAATATTAAAATGTTTTTTGAATTTATTAGTTTAAGAAACAGAAAAGTAAAACTTTCATGACGCATTAGGTCAAAGCAAAGCCAATTTCATTCCCATTTCCCTCAGAGATTTCCTTGAGTGCAGCCTCGCAACCTCACCCAGAACGGAAGTATTTGACATCCTAATTGCATGTCAGCCAGCAGTCACGAAAGAGGTCCCAATGATGGAAACCTTTAGGAAATTTATAATGGTCACGCGCTTTTGCTCGCACGCGCACACGAGTCTACAGACGTACTTTCATTATATATATATATATATATATATAATATATATATATATATATATATATATATATATATATATATATATTATATATATATATATATATATATATATATATATATATATATATAATGTGTGTATGTGTATATATATATATATGTAAACATATATATTTATATATATATACATATATATATATATATATATATATATATATATATATATATATATATATATATATATATATATAATAATATATATATAATAATATATATATATATATATATATATATATATATATATACATATATATATATATATATACAGTCAACCCGTTATTCACTGCCTCGCAATTCGTGGACTTACTGATTCATAGATTTCTGCATGGAACATACACACAATTCATGGAAAATTTGCCTATTCGTGGTATTTTTCACTGAGAAATATTTACTAATTACTGTATTTTCATATTTTCATGACCAAATGCACTTCTTGTGATGAAACTATTAAAAAACTTAGGTATAAGAATATTTCGATGATTTTTTGCATTTGAACTATCAAAATAGGCAGTTCTAAGCATTTTCACAGGATTTTAGCTATTCACAGGGTTGGGGGGTTGTGGTACACATCCCCTGCGAATACCAGAAGTCGACTGTATATAATTTTATTTTACCTTTTTTTTTTTTTTAGAGGGAGTGGCTCCAGAAAGCCTTGCAGAATTAAGTATTTAGCGGCATGCTTTTCCATCTTGCTTGCATCTTCCACCACAGTCGACATACCACCAAGTACCCGACTGTTGGTAATGGAATGTAGGAGCCCTCATTGGTGAGGCAAGCTGTTTGACCAAGAGAAAACCAGGATCTCATTCACTAACACCAGCTACTTACTGTCTATGCTCACCATCAGCATGTCGTCAACCTGACATGCACTCAGCAACCCACCTTCATCTTGTACATACTCCATCTACCAAGGAAATCTCAGTTTCCAGTTTTAATTTTCATAAAACGTGCATATTATTCAGGTTTCACAAACCTGTTCTATTCTGTTCTCTGTGCATGACCAAATCTTGATGCTTACCACTCCTTGAAACTTAGTCCAAATTTGCTACTCTCACTCGTACTCGACATCACTTCTCTTCGAAGTATGCTCTGCAATATGAGAATAATTTTTTTTTCTCACCGAGCTATCATTCTTGACATTTCATTCAAAATGGCTGTATGAATCAACCCCTTCCTGTCTTCCATCATTCTTACTAACATTCGTCGCTTCATCCTCCTTGTTTCTTTTTAAACCTTCACATTGCTCTTTCGTCAGTGGCTGCAGCTTTTTCTGCCTGTCATCAGCTGATATTATACCATCTGCAAACAACAACCACTCCACCCATTCCATGGCCCGTAGTTTTGCACCCTCATCTGTCGTTTTCCTTACTACTTTATAGATAGAATAGAGTTTAGGCCAAAGGCCAAGCGCTGGGACCTATGAGGTCATTCAGCGCTAAAACGGAAATTGATCATAAGAAGGTTTGAAAGGTGTAACAGGAGGAAAACCTCACAGCTGCACTACAAATAAATTGTTATGAGAGCATGGAAAGTAAGATGCAAGAAAGAGAATGTGAACGGAGGTACAGTAAAAGGAATGAAAGAGGTTGCAGCTAAGGGTCGAAGGGACGCTGCAAAGCACCTTAAGTAATGCCTATAGTGCACCATATGAGGTGCACTGACGGCGCTACCCCCCTACGGTGCTTTTACTTCCTGCCTCCATACTCTAAAATATTAAACAGCCATGGTAATGTAATGCACCTGTTTGGTTTGCATGATTTTAGAATTCAGTGCATGTGGGCTGCACTGACTTAATTTTTTCGTTTGACCATTTCGTTGTAATGCACTGCGAAAACCAATAGATTAGCCAGTCAGTAAAATAGAAGATATATTATTATTATTATTATTATTATTATTATTATTATTATTATTATTATTATTATTATTATTATTTGACTTGTAAAACAAGAAACATATAGAAGAACTCTTCATTTTTCTTTAGATACTAATAAGCATGTTGGCATTTCTCACTGTTTATTTCTAGACATATTTTCCGTGCCTGAGACCAGAAATAAGACAAAACATTTTTCTTTTATTGAAAGGTTCCTGCTAAAAACTAAAAGTTTAAGCCGTTGTTTACCTTCTTTGCACAGATGAGAGTGACAGGAGGGGAGATCGATTTCCTTTATCTTGGGCCACGGAACGGGAAAATGGTTGAAGTAAAGTGGAAAATGCAATTTGTGTGTGTATATATATATAAATATATATATATATATATATATATATATATATATATATATATATATATATATATATATATATATATATTATAAATATTATATATATATATATATATATATTATATATATATATATATATATATATATATATATATATATATATATATATATATATATATATATATATATATATATATAATTTATATATCAGTATCTCAGAGAATTTAGCAGTATTATTTATTATAATTATTTTCCATGTAAATCACTAGCAATCATAATGAAGAAGGAGCTTGGTCACACCACCTTCAGTCATATTGTGTCACAATTCATGTATTAACAATTACATGTGATATGGCACTTCATTAAAAATATAAAACTACCTAATAACATCCACTCATATAGAGAATGATATTCAGTAATTTAGATAATGATATTCAGTCATATACTGTAGATATAGACAAGTAGACAGTGAGGAACGCAGGAAGAATTCTCTTTAATTCCATTCACAACGACCAACGGGGCCAGAGGGTCCACACTGACACACATCCCTCTGGAGATGAGAGAGTTTTTGCAGACGAAAGAAAAATAGATCAAAACAGCCTGTTTTGCAGAGATACGGCGCTCTGTCAATGAGTTCGGATCTACAAAAAAAAAAAAAAAAAAAAAATGCATTTTTCATCTGCAAACGCGTTCGTCAGTTTGTGCGTATGGCTTTCATTGTTACCTCAAAAGGTTATTTATAATTATATGCGGTTATACAAGGTTACATTTTGATAGATTTTTATATAACGGTAGTTTAGTTAACTCGATGCATGGTTTGCAGATTACTGCGAAGGATGAAGTATTTGGTATGCTCATTTCTTTTAAATGAGAAATAAAATAAAAGTTTGATTGCATTCTTTTATACTCTTAATGTATATATATGCTTTATATATATACATATATATATTATATATACTGTATATATATATACATATATATATGTATATATACTAGCTAACCAACCCAGTGTCGCCTGGGAATACTCGGAATGACAACCGATAAACTCTCTCTCTCTCTCTCTCTCTCTCTCTCTCTTTCTTTGTTAAGATAGTTGCTTCAGTTACATTGGCCAGCATTTTTGACATTTAGTATTTCACCCCGTCTCATCCCCCATTCCTACTGGGGCTGAACTTGGACTTAAAGGGCTTCGGGAGTGTTACTATTCTTCTCAGAGACCTCTAAAACTTGGATTAGACACTAATACCTGTCATTTTTTACATTTTACTTTTCACCCCTTCTCACCCTACCTTCCTATCGGGGCCGAATTTGAACTTACAGGGGGATCAGGTGTCACTATTCATCTCAGCGACCCCGAAAACTAAGGATCAGACACTAACATCCGTCGTTTTCGGTTATTTTTACATGTCACCACCTTCCCACCCCCAACCACCTTTTGCAATGCCAGTGATGTCACCCCCCACCCCCTGACACTATTCTTTTCCAGACAATAAGTCATATGTATACAGAAATGAGGTATGAAAAATTTGCAGAGTTTTAGTTACTAAGTCTAGACAGAACCAGCCCCGTTTCAGGGAAGGCCTTTTCCCCGACAGCCTTTGGTGCCTTTTGGTGCTAGTGATGTCTTACCCCACTCTATTCGTTTCAAGATAGTAAGTCTTATGTATACCAAGTTTAGTTGAAATTGCTCAATATGTTTCAGTTATACTGGCACATACAGACACACACATACATCCGTTTATATATATATATATATATATATATATATATATATATATATATATATATATATATATATATATATATATATATATATATATATATATATATCATGTGTGTGTGTGTGTGTGTGTGTAATATATATATTATATATATAACCTTCCTCATGATCGACAAAATACCAATGCCATGATGGCTTGCAGAGAAGAACTCATTCGTGTCTGGGTTTTGTGCTGAGTTTCAGTTCCAAAAATATATATCATGGTACAAATGAAAACAGGAGATACTCCACTGATTAAAGTTCCTGAGTATAACATTTGCATTTTCACGCTATTCACCGTTGATAACCAACTATATAGACAATTGGCCCTTACCACTGTGGAAAGAACCGATTATTTTCTCCTTTATGGGGGGGGATAATCTGATTAGCCACGAGCGTTGATCAGGAAGTGAAACCAGTCACCGCTTTTTCCTTTAATCCCACGTTGAATAAGCATTGGCTTTTAGTAGGTAATTTTTATCATTTTTGACCAATCATTTTTGGTTCTATTTTCTCTGAACAATACATTCCTTTATGAATTACTGGTTTGTCGTTAACATAGTTGTAATTGGAGATGTGAAATTCACAATGATGTTATTGTAACGTAATTCAAACAACGCTCGATCCAAAATTGGCTGAATAGGAGCTTTCGAGGGCTTCTATCTTTTTTTCATGGGAGGCGAGCAGGTCTCGAAAGCATGCAAATGTCTGACCTGTTATTTATTTGAAAGCTTTTAATATTGCACGACTAGCACAAAGTTGTGGATTTCCTTTTTCCACTGTATATTCACAAAAATGTGAGGCATTTAATTATCATCATTATTTTGGGGGCGAAGAAAATCCACAATTTATGTATGTCTGTATGTATGTATGTATGTATATCCTCTCTGAAAAGGAGGCTTGTCCTCCTTGTAATTAGATGCTGATTATCATTTTTTCCTTCTTTCTTTCTCTAACGACAAGTTTTATTTTTCTAATTTATCCTCAGTTCCTGTGTTTTGTTAAGGCTGAAGAGATTTCTGATCAAACAAAACTGCTCATATCAAGAAAATACGTACATACGTACAATTGTGGATTTTTCATTCATTCAGGGATTCCAAGAGTATTATTATAATTATTATTATTATTATTATCATTATTATTATTATTATTATTATTATTATTATTATTATTATTATTATTATTATTATAAAAATGGTCATGCATATAATAATAACTAAGGGCTGCATGAATGCTGTTGGGAATTGGTGCTGGGAACAGCTGCAAACAGCAGCGTAACATCATTACCCATGGCAAAATATTGTTTCCATGTGGAAACGCATTATATTAATTATCCGCAGAGGATCAACAGACCCGCATGTCCTTTGATCTTGATAAAAAGCCCTTCGTTGAAATGATTGAAATGGAATGTCAAAGCCTCTGGATGACGATATTGATGCTCTTCATTTTTTGATGAATCGAGTTTTTACTGAAGTAGTGTTATTAAGTTATTGATCCATATATTTATGTATGGTCAACATTTACTTCACCCATTCTTTATTTAAATAATGATGAGTTTTAGAAAGTCTCACATCTTTTGAGCAGCTGTTTCTAATTTTTTCTTTCAAAAGCAGTGCAGTTATTTATCTTTCTTTGCAGCAGTTTCAAGCAGCTGTAGTTGCTCATCCTTGTAGATAGTTGCAGCGACTGCAATTGCTCATATTTCCTTGCACTAAGTACCAACAGTTGCAATAGTTTCTCATCCTCGTAATAAATTTCTCCACCTGCAATTGCTCATTTTCCTTGTCGCCATTTTCATCATCTATAATAGCTCCCACTTCCCTGCAGTAAATAAAAACAGCTGTTTTAGTTCATTTTACATGACAGTAACTTCCCAGAATTACAGTTATTGGCATTTCCATGTAGCAGATTACACCAGCTGCAATTGCTGCTCAGTCCTTGCGAGAAACCCTTTAAGTAAAGGAGAAAACACGCTTCCAATTAGGGCAGCCCATTTAACTTTGAACAAAGACTTTGATTTTCCAATCATCCATTGAGATTCAGAGACGTTTCTGGAGAGTTAATCATGTTAATATTTTGTACTTATCGACGTCGGGCGAACTTTGGCGGATTAAAGTTATGTGAATCCAGATTTCAGGTAGGCCCGATTTTAAGTCTGACGGATGAAGGAGCCACCTGACCAATATATCATTTCGATTTGTTCAGTAATCAAACTTCACCATCTCAGTGGGGAAATTCCTTGTTTTCGTCCGTGTTATTATTATTATTATTATTATTATTATTATTGTACACAGGGAGTAGAAAATATTGCCTATATAAGAAAGGAAAGTTCTGTATATATACAGTATACACATGTAAATACATACACAAATTATATATATAATGCCTATACATATATATGTATATACAGTATATACATACATGTATTTATACATAAATATACATACATAAATAAATTATAAACAAACATACATATGGCGTGTATGTGTATGTATGTAAATATGTATGAGTGTGCGTATGCGCAGAATTAAAGTGATTAATGTTAACGTGGTCAATACTCGAGTTTGTAATTATCAGGGAATAACTGCACGTCAGGGAGAGTACACACACGCACACAAACGATACAGTATATATATATATATATATATATATATATATATATATATATATATATATATATATATATATATATATATATATATATATATATATATATATATATATATATATAAATATATATATATAAATATATATATATATATATATATATATATATATATATATATATATATATATATATATATATATATATAAATATTTATTTTTGTATGTGTACATATATATATTATACATATATATGTACATATATGTATGTGTATATATATATATATATATATATATATATATATATTTACTAAATTGGAACTTTACTAAGAACACTTATGGAGCAAGGATTGGGCATTATGGTAATATAGGCCGTTTTGGAAAGCAAAAAGGATTCTGCAACTCATATTTAACAATATCTCAAATGTAATTTAATTCTTCAGTCATTCCTGAGTCGCAGACTTCGTCCAATAAGTGGCAAGAAGTGGCCGAGCGTGAGGTCCGTCCTGGGTCCATGAAACACTATCGGATCCAGAAAAACTTCACGGGGGCGTGGGCTAATTTTCATATTACACACACACACACACATATGTATAAAATTTCTTTAATCGAATTTTTTTATTTTTCCTCATTTTTATATTTATTTATTATTTTCTAAATCTTCAACATTATTTTATCATTACTTTCATGGGTGCGGCACGTGCCCAGGTGCCCGCCCCCGCCCCCGATCCGCTAGTGCCATTAAACCTTTTTAGAACACCTTCGCGGACCTTCATTGTCTAAGGCAGGTTATCTGAACCTTTTTTCCCCACCCTTTTGACCTCTTGCATTCGGCTGCTAACCTATTGACCTAACACTGTAGAAAGAATTGTTTTGAATGAAAGACTTAATCCTGTGTAAATGGAAATCTACAAATAAGATCAATTGGATGATATGATGATTTTCTTAGCCATGTAATCAACCCGATGCACTGTAATAAATACATTATGCTTTTAATCAACCATACTAAGCGAACGGTAAGCATAATAGGCATTTAATTAACTTAATAATAAGTATATTATGCGTATCATGAATCTGTTTATCCTTATAATAACTTCTGTGATTAACATGATCAATCACATAGTAATTTTATCACTGATAAAACCAGATTAACTGTATAGTATATTATACAGATAATGAACAAAATTAATCTCTCTCTCTCTCTCTCTCTCTCTCTCTCTCTCTCTCTCTCTCTCTCTCTGTTATCTTAACTGCGGTCATTTCCTTCACTGATGAAACCCTCTTTCACACAACACAACCTGAATCCGTGTCAGTGGAAACACTTTCAAGTTGTAATTCCGGTGGCTACATACAACTTGAATTTCTCCTCTAGGCAACCAAGAGCCGCCACCCTAGTCCCAACTCAATACGTTATCAGATAGATTCATTGACTTGCGAATCTGTGTTGCAGCCACCAAATTGAACGCCGCTGATGTCATAATGGAAACTTTGCTTAACCAAACAGCCAATATGTTCCTCCACTTTGTTGTAAAGCTAAAGGTAAGGCGTGTTTGTTAAGGCGTTGTCGCATGAAGGAAAAAAGCGGCACTTCCATTTTGACACCATTATTGGCTTCTTCGTGCAAAGTTTGGCGGGAAAATGCTGAAAGATGCCAGAAAATGTGCTCGGGTTTGACGCTGCTTTCGGTTATTTGTTTTTATATTCAATTCTCGGCTTTAAAGCTTTAATTTTTCGCCAGATATGATCATGTAACACATTGGAATATTATTAGAAACCATTTTTTTTTATCGTTAAACTTCAATAAAATTTCAACTTGACTGGAAATTGACGCTAATCGGTCGCCAATGAAAAACAAGAATGTGCGCATGCGCCCGACGGATTTTCCCTCAAGCATAATGCTACGTTCACACATTCACGTATCAAGGCACGCATGCCCACGCGGCCACGAACGGGGCGGGCCAGAGAGTACGTAAAAACAACGCAAACACAACGTAAATGTACCGTAAGTACTGTGTAAATGCGGCAGCATGCGGCGCGACCGTTACGGACCACCTGGCCGTGCGCCGGGGCAGGAACCTTCGGCCTGCTCGAAACCCTGCGGGGGTGGCCAGGTCAGCTGTCAGGTAGCGTGGCTCGACCCGCACAGCGTGGCGCCACCCGCGGGCTGACGGCGCGCCTGCCACGCCGTTGCCTGGGGGCACACGCTGCCCTGGGCACTGCGTGGCTGTCAGAATGGGCGTGGGAGTAGAGCGCAACGCTGCTGCGCCCCCTGGTAACCCACGTGGATGAGGGAAACGCTTTGACCTGGGATAAAGGGGCAGGCGGCGCTTCCAGGTCAGTGCTTCTCCCAGACAGCCAGCATCCTATTGCACTCTCCCCTCAGGCGCCTCCGTCTTCGCCGTCCACTGCAGCAGCCAAGATGCCCAAAGGACCCATGCTGAAGAGGACCAGGAAAGGGGCCTGAGAACTCCAGGAGCCCTGGCAGCTGGAGTTGCCCCCTACGTAAAGCCTCCTGGAAGCTGTTGGTCCTCCTTCAGGCAGCGATGCTGTTGTGCTGCAGCTCGAGGCCGACGAGCTCGTGGGAGTGCGACCTAGAGGAGGAGGAAGGGACCTTGCCCTCGCCCAACGAGGCGACCCCGCCGCCGCCGCCGCCGGACGACAACGCCACGAGGGGATGCCGACGCAGACACCAAAAAGCACTCCTGATGGAGATGGCCCTGCAGGAGGCGCAAGAAGAACCTGTCGTGTGATCCTCTCGGAGAAAAATGAGAGGCTAGTTGGCGAGTGGCTGGAGCCGAGGCCGAGTTCATCTATAACAAGGGCCTCACTGCCTACAAGGATAAAAGGCCAAGGTGTGGAGGGCCTTTTGAAGAGAAGGAAGTCACTTGTTCCTCCCGTGAGCGGCCATGAACTGAGACGTGGTTTACGTCCCTCAGGAGTCGTTTTGGGCACCTTACGGAGGAGAAGAGTGGCCAAGGGACGGGCAGACGGCTGACGGACTGGGAGAAATGGATCCTCAACATTTTCCACTTCCTGAAGCCCCACATTGTCCGTCAAAAGGAAGCCAAAGGTGTTGGGACTTCCCATGGTATGTTTGTTTTAATGTGTTCATGCATAATTAAATTACTGAATATAACGTTATTACATAGTTTCCATGCATTCAATGTACATTTTATACCATGTTCTCATATATGTTCCTCTTTTACAGGCTGCCTGTGCTGCTGCCGCCCTCCCTGCTGCCGCCCTCCTGCCCAAGTTCGGACCTGCCTGCTCATGTTTCTTCTGGTGGCCCGACACCGACGCTCCACGCCCTCTCCGGTTGATCCAGCAACAGCCAAGGCTCGGAACACTGCCGCCGAGCTGTTCAACTGTCGCCTTCACGAGGGCAGAGGCCCTCCGAGGACGATATGCTGACGACTGTCCACCCATCTCCTCGTAACCCCCGCGTCCTCTACTGGAGGAAATTTTTTCAGGAGGTCGAGGATGAGTGTCTTTGGTGTCAGAACAGCTGAGCCTGCACCTGAAAAATGGAGGTGCTCGGTGCCATCAACGTTACATCCGTGCCGCAAGAGGGCTCCGCGTGCCGTCGAGGACCATGATGACTCACCCATGGCAGTGACAGCGGACTGCCAGGCAGCTGCAGTTCCTGCCAGCCTGTCGGCATCGCAGCATCAGCGGGCACTCACTGCACAGCAGCTGGCGCTCCTGCAAGCGCAGTTGGTTACATCCACGCCGAAAGACCTAAGCAACCTGTCGCTTGACACGACATTCCCCCCCTCCAATTTGCAGGGCTAATTTATATTCTGATGTATTTCCTTTTGCTGTTATGTATGTATATGTTTTCCTATTTTATATTAAATAAATATACTTTGCAATATCATGTCTAGCTCTATCCTCTGCTCAAATATCATGTATTCAATGAAGTAGCTATAATACAAGTACACAAATAAAGGAGGCAAAATGAACCCTGAATACACTAACATTTCATTATTGACTTTGAAATAAGTTCAAAATACTTTATGTAACATATGTGCACAGAAGAAAAATGACAACAGGCCAAATATTAGCAAGTCATATAAAATGTCAAAAATGTCAGGGAGAAGGTAGTTTCAAAAGATAGAATTTTCATATCAGAATATCAACAATTTGTAAATGCTAAGAGCAGGTACTTTCAGAACATAAATTATCACCTCATAATTAAAACAATGTAAAGAGAATTATTACTTTCAAAAATGATAGAATTATCATATCAGAATAGAAACAATGTTAAAAGATATACTTTCAAAAATGATAGAAAAATCATATCAGAATATATTCCATGTAAAATGAAATTATTAAAAAATAAAAAATAACTACATCTTCTTCCTTTTATTTATATATATGAATGTTTCATATTTATTAAACATCCATTTGTTAATGTCATGGCCCGCTCTATCCTCTTCCCATTTACCAAGTATTGATGAAATAATATATCATGGATTTGAGCAATATCTTTTATTAAATCAACTAAAATAAACAAAAGTACACAAATGCACAGGGCAAAATAATCCTGAATTGATACATTATTGATTTATAAATAAGTCCAAATTAAATACAGGAACAGAATAGAAACAATGTTAAGAGAAGGTACTTTCAAAATGATAGAAATATCATATCAGAATAGATTCCATGTAAAGAATTATTAAAAAGGCAAAATAACTACATCTTCTTTCTGTTATTTATATGTTTGTTTGTTTCATATTGATTAAACATAAATTTGCAAAGTCATGTCCCGTCTATCTTCTTCCCAATTACAAGTATCATGAGAGTAATATATCATGGATTTGATCAATATCTTTATTAAATCAAAAAATAAACAAAAAAGTACACAAATGCATAACAAAACAATCCTGAATTAATACATTATTGAATTTTAAATAAGTCCAAAATATATGCAGGAACAGACATTTAAGTAATTACAACAATCAGGTATGCATGGGAGTAACTAAATCATGTTCTCCTGCCAGTGCAAACCTTCAGCCGATGAAAAGTATTCCTTCAGCAAGTTCGCTGTTCCTTTGCATCCCTCGTTGCAGTGTTGCCGGTCACGGTTGGAAGGGTTGCTCCTAAGGGACGGGTCACTCCTCCAGCTACCAGGGATGACAGCATGTGTGACAGGGTGCCCTGATCTCCTTCTTGTCTTCGTGCATTTCTTCTTATGATCATATTGTGCAGAACACATGCGGGCATCACTAATGGCTCTATATGGTCAGGCTTCAAGCATATTGCAGTGTGGAATACTCGGAATCTGTTTGCCAGAATCCCAAAGGCGTTCTCCACCGTCCTGCGTGCCCTACTTAACCTGTAGTTGTAAATCCGTTCCTCCTGCTAAGTCCTCTTTTGGGTAGGGCTTCATAAGGTAATTCCTCAGGGGAAGGCATCATCGCCAACTAGGAAGTAGGGCACAGGGAGATCCATTAGGTTGACCTGGCAGGGCATCCGGTTGGGAAGATTTGCTTCCTCTTGCAACAGCATTTCTGCCAGTCGGGTCTGGGCAAATACACCACCGTCTGACTCTGACCCAATGGCTCCCACGTCGACGTACAGGAACTTGTATGAAGCATCAGCAACTGCAAGTAATACCATGGGTAGAACTTCTTGTAGTTGAAGTAATGCGTGTACCGCCCTTGGGAGGGTTACGGGCCTAATGTGCTTCCCATCTATAGCTCCAATTACGTGCGGGAAGTTCCACGTTCCTCAAAACCCCGTGCAACCTCCTGCCACGCTTCAAGTGTTTGTGCTTTGCAGTTCCTCATCCCCGAAGGCAGCAACAATGGCCCTGCAGGTCTCTGGTACGATGAGACTAATGGTGTTGTGGGCTACCTGAACGAATATTGCAGACTCTTGTATGAATCACCTGTAGCAAGGAAGCGTAGGTGATAGCAACACGTAGGCCTGGCTCAATGGGTTTCCTCCAGAATGTCACTTTCTTCTGAATGTGGGGTGTGACCCGTTCAACAATTTCATTGAAGAGGTCCTTGTCAATCCGGGTAAAATTTCTGTACAGCTCTGGGGCTTCTGGTTGACAACTCCGCCATCAGGTTGTCATAATGACCTTGCTCCATCCCTTTCTGCAGGTAATGGCCACACCCACACCCTCCTTGAGGCGCCTTTTTCTGCCCTAAGTGCTTTGCAGCAATCATTGCAAGCTCAGCAATAACATGACGTGCACATACTCAATGACAAGTGGCAACAATTCTGGTCTATCCATACGTGCTATAGCTATAGCTGAGTTGGCGCATTTCAGCTATATTGTCCATGTTGCTTCAACACGTTGGTAGTATGTCTTGTCGCTGTGGTGTATTACGGCATTGACTAGCTCACATGTGCAGCTGCCGGCCCTTATATAGCTGGGTTTAACCCCGCCCGGTACGTGGGAGCCAGCGTGATGTTTGCGGTAACTCAGTTCGCAGAACGTAACTACATATGGTATACGACGTTGGTGTTACGACTGCTCTGCCACGCACTACTTCTGCCTGCGCCGCGTGTTCGTCAGCGTCGTCACCATCACGCGGTGCGTACATTTGCGGCGCACTATAATACGCATGCATCGCGCACATCGTCCCGTGACACGTATCCAGTTGGGGCGGGGCCTATTTTCTCGCGTATGCGCAAGTTTCACCAATTCCGGCTGTGCGTGCGCATGCGTTATGATCACGTGAATGTGTGAACTTTGCATAACACTATTTCGAGCAGTGCCTTGTGATCTGAGGACGGACGCACCGAGCACGATCTGAGGATACTTCAAATCCTTTTTGGGTGATGTTATTTAGGGAGGAAGAAAAGGAAACGAAAGAGAACGTTGCATAGATTCCACAGAAGTGTGATCGGTTTAAGACACGATATTCTAAGTGACGCAAAAAGAAAGAAAACGGGATTCGTCACCTTCTCGTAACTGGCCCTCGAGCCTCAGTGGAACCCATGGGTTTTCGCAGGAGTCGATTGAGGTCTGTTGCAACTTTAGGGTAACAGTTTTATATATTTTGATACTCTTTTAGTGGTTGCTCCTCTCAATGTCGTTCACTCTCTAAAGGTGGCTATGGTCGTCAATCCTAGCCGCTGCTGGTTACAAAAGACCCTTGAATTGTGTTACAAATTTCAGTAACTTTATTGTTTTTACCATAAGCTCAAAACCTTCCCTTTTATCCGAGTTTGAACCGGTATGGGAAAGCCCCTATAGTGTAATTAATTGTGTATCGAAATCCGTTACACATATTTTGTAAAGAGCGAAAATGCCTGTTTTACTAACTGTTTTTGTTGTTGCTGCTGGTTAAACCAGCCTTATGTTAACGCAGTCTCTTACTCTCCGTAGTGGTCCAAATTTGTATTTGTCAAGTAATTGTTTGCATTGAATTCCATATCATTACAAACACATTTCAATTTTCAATGAATAACGATCACAGATGACTTCTATTACATGTAAATACCAGGGGTGAAATTGATACCAGTTTATTATTTTGCCAACATTGAAATATATTTTCCCTGATTCACTAAACGTTTTATTATCCTTCAAAAGTCAGAATGGGAAGTTATGTAACTAAATCCACGTCATTAGAAAGGTTAAAAATGATACCAGTTTATTGGATCATCCTCTGGCCATTGTTATTTTTCTGAAAGGCGTTATAGATTTCAGCGGACTTATGCAAATATCCCGTGATTTATCTCCAACATGAAACTCCCAAGAAGAAGAGCCTTTGTCTTTGGTGACCCCGAAGGGAATTCGTTCTCCCTGAAAGGAGAGTTTTGGCCGCCTAAATGAATTATGTAAGAAGGAGGTCGGAACTGGACGGACATCAAGAAGGAAATAAAAGTTTTTGTTACCAAGGAAAGCGTCAGAGATCCTATATCAAGGATATTTCTAAGATAATTTTTTTTTTTATTTCTGCTTCGTTAATTTTTATGCTGGCCTTCCTTGGCCCATTTTGGAATATTGCTCATATTGTTTTGCTTTATGGCTCTTGTAATAATAATAATAATAATAATAATAATAATAATAATAATAATAATAATAATAATAATGGCAGATAACTAACGGGTCGGCAATAATTTTCCCCAAGTGTTTTTAATCTTGACGTATTTTTAAATGTCATATGATAATTCAAGGGTTAAAAATTAAAAGATTTCTCCTTGTTATCGCAAAAAGAATAATATTTAGAGGTCGCAGGTCTCCCTGCTATTATGAGGGTGAACCTTTTGTTTTCCTGAATCAGTGGTCTCTCTTCAACCTCCTCTCTGCATGCTCTGTCATCAGCAAGTGTTCTTTCTTTTCTAGGGGTATTATTTTGGCCACTGTTGCATTGAACTTGAGAAAAAAAATCCTGTACTTACTCTTGACTGTTTGGCGACTGTTTCTTTTCCTCAGCTGCCAAACTTGAGAATCCTGTTCTTGTTCCCGTTGTAACAGTCTTCAGTCTTGTAGCAATCTCCCGTTCTTTTGCCGCTCTCTTATTCCTTTCCCCACTCATCGTTTTGGACCGTGGCCTCAGGACTGGGCTACATGAGGTTTCCCCCGTAGTGGGGTAATGCCGTCAGTGCACCTCACTGGGTGCACTGTAGGCATTACTAAAGGTTCTTTGCAGCATCCTTTCGGCCCCTAGCTGCAACCCCTTTCATTCCTTTTACAGTACCTCCATTCATATTATCTTTCTTCCATTTTATTATCCTTGCAACTGCGAGGTTTTCCTCCTGTTACACCTTTAAAACCTACCCACTCTTAATTTCCTTTCCAGCGCTGAATGACCTAATAGGTCCCAGTGCCTGGCCTTTGGCCTAAACTCTATATTCCATTCCAAGCCTACATGAGGTTTCCCATCTCATCTGACTTGACATTAAACAAATGACTCCAGACAGGGCAGTTATACCTGAAATTTAAAAAGAGTGAAGACAATACCTTCTGTGATACAAGCCTAACACACCCTCCCGGTCTTGTATGCCAGCTGTAATTATTCTCTACGATAGAAACAAATGAACCATTTCACAAATTGTCCAAATCAGTTGAAAACCTACAGTATCTGTTACTAATTCACCAAGTCGTGTATGATTACTTTTTTGCCATCGCTTCACCAAATTTGTTTTAAAAAGAAAACCATTAATATGCCATTTCTAAATGAAACCAGTTGCAGAGTTGTTTGTCCTTCCCCTGTCCTGACACGACTACCACCAAAGATTGTCTCTGTTGGTAGGTCAGAGTCCGAAGATTCACACTAGTCCTCCTGATCCCTTTCACACCTTACCGTATTTAAAGCCCATCCTAGGACGCAGGGCCTTGCTGGCATAAGGCAGCTCAGTCTAAAGCAGCCTGCTATTAAACATTGTCCAACTCATCGTCTCACTCCCTTCTCGCTCAGAGCCATCCCGCTAATGAGGATTTGCACAGAAGGCGCTCAAATTTCGCTGCCAATTTGAGCACTTTTCCTGGACCTTTTCGCCCGAAGAGCTCGTTAAAAAGGGATCAGTGAAACATCTGATGGAACGCGTTTCATATATAAATGCAAAATAAGTGCATTTTATAAACACTTCAAGTTAGGGAAATTTTAAAGTGTCAAGTTGATTTTTTTAAGTCGGTCTAAGCGGCTCGTTTTTTACGTCATCCACTGTTTTAGAACTCTAACTGCAATTCAAATTTTTTTAATATTAACAATAATAATTCTTATTTCAGCAAAAGTCCCTGTACAAATACGATGTGCAGATGCACAATAGACAGTTGAAAATACAATCAGATAAAAAAAATGCCCAAGTACACCCTTAACGTTACTGACGGTACAACTGCTATTACTGCTACTACTGCTAATAAAACTATATGACATGATATATATCAAATGGTAGCGTTTTTAGTATTCTGTAAAATAAAGCTATTGTGCCGGCTTTGTCTGTCCTGTCCGCCCGCACTTTTTCTGTCCGCCCTCAGGTCTTAAAAATTAATGAGGCAAGAGGGTTGCAAATTGGTATGTTGATCATTCACCCTCCAAACATAAAACATACCAAATTGCAGCCCTCTAGCCTCAGCAGTTTTAATTTTTTTAAGGCTAAAGTTAGCCATAATCGTGCTTCTGGCAACGATATAGGATAGGCCACCACCAGGTCGGGGCTCAAACAGTACTATACCGAGACTGCCGGAAGATAGATCTATTTTCGGTGGCCTTGATTATACGCTGTAGCGGCTGTACAGAAAACTCAATTGCGCCGAAGAAACTTAGGCGCATTTTTTTACTTGTTTAAAGTGTTCACAGGCAGTGTGGAAGTGATATTTAAAATCCTGTGGCTACCATGCTTAGAATTTGATCGCAACAGCTAGAAATTGTTCGGCAAAGGGTCTCCACTGACTACGAAATTTTGGGAGACTTTTGTCAGTGTTTAGAGGAGTGTTGTGCCCAACTGATTTTGTAAAGTAAGTTTCGCATGATATCATTCTTGTCATTGTTTGAAGGATTTTAGTACCATGTTAGTCGAGCAGTGGTGGGGCTTCGTACAAGGCATCTCATTCCTTTTCGTTGTTTACTGCACGATTTGGGATTGAGCCTGAATGACTATAATAGACATATCATTCTTCTTCTTTCAACCTTATCAGTCCCCCTCTATAGCAGGGTCGGCCGGTCGAGTCAACTTTCTCCTTCTACTTCTATTCCTTGCATCTTCTCCCCCCCACCTCCCCGTCCCACCTCGCCCATATCCAGCCTCGCCCATCCATCCATCTGATCCGCTGACGCCCCACACTCCTCCTCCTCCTCCTCCCCATCTCTGGCATGTTCTTAGCTCTCTTGATTGGTTCCGCCTCCTCCCATCTTATTACATGGCCATAGTATCTCCATGAGCGAATATTTCATTGATGTAAGTCACACGTGACACTAGTTTTAATTGCCATAAAGTATTTATATTCGTTACAATGAAAACTCAAAATGAAGTCAAATTTTATTCCGTATGTTGGTTCACTTCCTGAACCCACTCCCTCTTAAACCTCCCCTCCCCCTCACCCCCCTCCCCTTCCCGCCCCCGCCCTTACTCCGCCCTCTCCATTAATATTCTCTCGGCGGAGTATGTTTGGAAGATGTTATGGTCTTGGCAACACTTTTTCATTGTGGGTTTATACTGTGTCTTTAGAAAAAAATAAATAAATAATATATATATATATATATATATATATATATATATATATATATATATATATATATATATATATATATATATATATATATATATATACGTGTGTGTGTGTGTGTGCACATGTGTGTGTGTGTGTATGTATGTATATAAAGGCCTACATATAAATCCCATCTCAGTCAAAATCTGTTTATTTCGAGTATGCAAGTTAGTACTAAATGTTTCCCGTTGGCCTCCGGTCGTTATGGGCGTATGAGTATGTATACTCTGTATGTACGCATTTGTTGCAACACTATCTGCGTAGCGTCGAAGTTTACCAAAAATCCATTAAGGTTTTTTGATGGATGGGGTAAGTGACTGATGCGAATGTTATGACCCGTGGAAAACCGCCACGCGTTTATTTTCCGTTAGAATTTTTTTAAAGTTTAATTTTTCACTGTACTTTCAGCAATATCGAGTGTTTATTTTCCGCATTGCGTCTGTCAGGATGCTTTAACCAGTAGCTAATTTGAATGAAGCTCTTTGCCATGAGTATTTAGTGACAAACTGTCTCTTCTGAATTTTGGCAACTCCACCGGACCCATTCTCTCTCTCTCTCTCTCTCTCTCTCTCTCTCTCTCTCTCTCTCTCTCTCTCTCTCTCTCTCTCTCTGTTGTGAGGCCAGTTTTAGTAGCTATAATCTCTCTCTCTCTCTCTCTCTCTCTGTTGTGAGGCCAGTTTTAGTAGCTATAATTTCTCTCTCTCTCTCTCTCTCTCTCTCTCTCTCTCTCTCTCTCTGTTGTGAGGCCAGTTTTAGTAGCTATAATCTCTCTCTCTCTCTCTCTCTCTCTCTCTCTCTCTCTCTCTCTCTCTCTCTCTCTCTCTCTCTCCTTCGTGTTGCTTGACCAACAGAATTTGAATGTATGTTTATACAGACTGGTTTTAAATCAAGATTGCAATTCTATCTTTCATCCTCATTATT
This sequence comes from Macrobrachium rosenbergii, assembly GCF_040412425.1. Classification (NCBI taxonomy): domain Eukaryota; kingdom Metazoa; phylum Arthropoda; class Malacostraca; order Decapoda; family Palaemonidae; genus Macrobrachium; species Macrobrachium rosenbergii. Next base: position 48,470,013 of record NC_089749.1, on the reverse strand, counting down.
AGCTTCTAAGATTGTGAGAATGACCCAAGTCTAAGGATTGTTTAGTCAAGTGTTGTGAACCGCCTGGGAGAGGATATTATCCCCCGAACAGAAGTGGAGTTTCTTCATATGAAGCAAATGACTGTCGCAAGTATCAATGGCGCCTATTCTTTCTCTTTTTCTCTCTCATATATATATATATATATATATATATATATATATATATATATATATATATATATACTCGTATATGTGTGTGTGTGTGTGTGTGTAAATATATGTTTGCATCTCTCTCTCTCTCTCTCCTCATAATATTGAAATGTTTTGAATTTATTTATTTAAGAAACGGAAGACCAAACCTTTCATGACGATTAGGTCAAAGCAAAGCTAATTTCTTTTCCATTTCCTCAGAGAGTGCATCCCCTCACAGAAGTGGAGTTTCTAATTGCATGTCAGCCAGCAGTCACGAAAGTATCCCAATGACGAAACCTTTAGGCAATTTATAATTTTCAAAAAGCTCTTGCTCGCACTCACATTTATATATATATATATATATATATATATATATATATATATATATATATATATTTATATATATGTAACAAAAAACAAATTAACACTTTTTGAAAGTGTATATAACGATCTTTATTCAGGAAGCGTGTGTGAAAGTTCGCTCACGATAACACTTACATACATTTTTCTCCCCTCTCTCTCTCTCTCTCTCACCGTGTATCTCTCTCTCTCTCTCTCCTCGTTTCAACCACGAATTGAAATTTTCACCAAATCAATTAAATTATTTAAAGAAACATAATAGTTTCTAAAAAATTTTATTATTCAAATAACCCAACAAGAAATGAATAAAACAAAGCAAAGCTTAAAATTAATAAATGAAATATCCGAGTTTAACCTCTGAACTGATTTCTGATTAAAGAAGTCTCACTATAGTGCAGCCTGAAAATATCAAACTCACATACTCCCCCAATAACTAGTCATGTCAAAAACAGTCTACCACATGTTATTCGACCAGTCCACACTATCCACTCTGTCCATGTCCAGACATCTGTCGGAAGAATTAAACATGATAAAAACTCCCAAAAAATACATGAAATGCAAAACACAATAATGGAAAGTAAAATGCATAGCCAAGATATGGCAAACGTAACATGACAAAATAATAATATAAAAGAGATATGAATATTCATATTAAATCTCCCACACCAGTTCAAAAAGTTCATAATGATTAGAAAATCATGGTAAAAAATCACAAGTTCAATTTCCTCCCATAAAAACAGAGATTTCAAACTCTACCTTATCTGCCGATTCAAAGCCTGGATCCTCTCCAAAGCTACGTCTAGACAACTGCAGTTCTATCACGTTAATGAACGATCAAACTCACTTTTAGGGCAGATTTTGGCATAATCTAGATCAAACTATACTCATATACATAACACTTCGGAGATCACCTGACTGGCAATATTGCTGAGGAATCAAACTATTTGCTGAATACAAAGATTTTACCTCGAGTCTCTCGACCTAGTTCCATCTGACTCCAAAAATTCTTCCATCACATCTTAAAGCATTGAAGCTATGAAATGCATATATGTGTCCTTTAAAATTGTAGCAGCCATATTTTCTGAAATATATATATATATGTATGTATATATATATACATATATATATATATATATATATATATATATATATATATATATATATATATATATAAATCATAAGGTAAAATAATATATATATTTATATATATTATTTTACCTTATGCTTTTTTTAGAGGGAGTGACTCCAAAAAGTCTTGTACAATTAAGTTCTTAGAGGCGTAGTTTTCCACCTTGCTTGCATCTCTCACCACAGTCGACTTACCACCAAGTTTTCGACCGTTGGTATTGGAATATGGGAGCCCTCAAGGCCAAGAGAGACAAGGTCTACCCAGTTGTGTGGAGTCGCCTTCCACCTGGGGTAACTACGTAGGCGATGATGTATCTTAGAGGTACCTACTGAACAGGACAATTCACCTGCTGAGCAATAAGGAGGTAGACAAAGCTCCGCCTGCATTGGGGATTTAGGGAGAAGTGAGCAGACCGCCTCTTTCTCTTGGACTTGGGAGCCCTCGTTGGTGAAGCAATCTTTTTGACCAGGAGAAAAACAGGATCTCAACCATTGTCATTTTTATCTTTTAACTGTCTCATCAAGGATGAACCCATCGTGCAGGAATCTCCCTTAACACCGGCCACTTACTGCCTAGGCTCACCATCAGTGCGTCGTCACCCTGACATGTCCTCTACAACCCACCTTCATCTTGTACATACTCCATCTAGCAAGGATATCTCTGTTTCCAGCTTTACTTTTCACAAAACGTCCAAATTATTCAAGTTTCACAAATCTGTTGTATTCTGCTCTCTGCGCGTGACCAAATTTTGATACTTACCACTCTTTGCGACTTACTCCAAATATGTTACAATCGCTCATATTTGGCATCACTTCTTTTCAAAGTTTGCTCCGCAATTTGAGAATTTTTTTGTTCTCATCTTGCTATCATTTTTTTTATTTAATTCATCGCGTGATGCACTGTAGGCATTACTTAAGGGTCTTTGCAGCGTCCCTTCGGCCCTAGCTGCAACACCTTTCATTCCTATTATTGTACCTCCTTTCACATTCTCTTTATTCCATCTGACTTTCCACCCTCTGTAACAGTTGTTTCAGTGCAACTGCGAGGTTTTCCTCTTGTTACACTTTTCAAACCTCCTTATTGTCAATTTCTGCCTCAGCGCTGAAAGATCTCGTAGGTCCCCAGCGCTTGGCCTTTGGCCTAAATAATATGTTCCATTCTATTCTTAAATTTCATTCAAAATGGCTGTATGAATCAACCTCTTCCTGTCTTCCGTCATTCGTACTAACATTTGTCGCTGCATCCTTCTCGTTTCTATTTAAACCTTCACATCGCTCTTTCGTCAGTGGCTGCAGCTTTTTCTGCCTGTCACCAGCTGACATTATATCATTTGCGAACAACAGCCACTCCACAGTCATTCCCTGGCCCGTAGTTCTGCACCCTCATCTGTCGTTCTCCTTACTGCTTTATAGATAGAATAGAATTTAGGCCAAAGGCCAAACGCTGGGACCTATAAGGTCATTCAGCGCTAAAACGGAATTTGATAGTAAGAAGGTTTGGAAGGTGTAACAGGAGGAAAACCTCGCAGTTGCACCACGAATAAATTGTTAGGAGAGGATGGAAAGTAAGATGGAAGAATGAGAATATGAACGGAGGTACAGTAAAAGGAATGAAAGAGGTCGCAGCTAGGGGCCGAAGGGACGCTGCAAAGAGCCTTAAGTAATGCCCACAGTGCACCATATGAGGTGCACTGACGGCACTACCCAAGAATATTAAACAGCCATGATAATGTAATGCACTTGTTTGGTTTGCATGATTTCAGAGTTCAGTGCAAGTAGGATGCACTGACTTATTTTTTTCGTTTGACGATTTCGTTTTAATGCACTGCGAAAACCAATAAAATCGAAGATATGTGTGGTTATTTGCTGTTAATAATAATAATAATAATAATAATAATAATAATAATAATAATAATAATAATAATAATAATAATAATAATAATATTAATAATAATAATAATTATTATTACACTTGTAAAACAGACATTTAGAAGAACTCAACTTCATATTTCTTCAATTACTAATAATCATATTATCATTTCTCACGGTTCATTTCTAGACATACTTTCAGTACCAAAGACCAAATGTGAGACAGTTGCACTTTTTCTTATTTTTTTTAATGGTTCCCGCTAAAACCTAAAAGCGTAATCCGTAGTTTACCTTCTTTGCACAGATAAGAGAGTGACGGGAGGAGAGATCGATTTTCTTTATCTTGGGCCTCGGAACGAGAAAATGGTTGAGGGTAAGTGGAAGACGCAGTTTATATATATATATATATATATATATATATATATATATATATATATATATATATATATATATATATATATATATATATATATATATATACATATATATATATATATATATATATATATATATATATATATATATATATATATATATATATATATATATATATATATATATATATATATATATTTATATATATATATATATATATATATATATTTATATATATATATATATATATATATATATATATATATATATATATATATATATATATATATATATCAGTATCTCAGAATTTAGCAACATTATTTATAATGATTATTTTTCATGCAAATCACTGGCAGTCATAATGGAGGAACTTGGTCGCAATTCACCGTCAGTCTTATTACGTCACAATTCATGTGGTAACAATTATTACACGTGATATGTCACATATCATTGAAAATATAAAATTACCTAATGACATTCTGTCGTATACTGTAGATAAAGACGACTAGACAGCGAAGAACACAGGGAGGAACCCTTTCTCTTTACTGCTATTCACAACGACCAACGGGGCCAGAGGGTCCACACTGACACATACATCCGTTTGGAGATGAGAGAGTTTTTGCAGACATGAAAAAAATGGATCAAAACAGCCTGTTTTGCAGAGATACAACGCTGTCTGTCAACGAGTTCGGGGATCTTTTAAAAATAAAAAGTATTTTTTCATCTAAGGTTTGATTGCATTGCGTTTTATACATACATGTACGTATATATATATATATATATATATATATATATATATATATATATATATATATATATATATATATATATATATATATATATATATATATATATATATATATATATATATATATATATATATATATATATATATATATATATATATATATATATATATATATATATATAATAAATATATATATATATATATATATATATATATATATATATATATATATATATATATATATATATATATATATATATATATATATATATATATATATATACACACACACACGTTAGCTGATCAACCTGGCACTGCCCAGGAATACTCTGAATGACAAATGATAAACTCTCTCTCTCTCTCTCTCTCTCTCTCTCTCTCTCTCTCTCTCTCTCTCTCTCTCTCTCTCTCTCTCTTCCCCTGTTAAGATAGTTGCTTCAGTTACATTGCATTTTTTACATTTTACATTTCACCCCGTCTCATTCCCATTTCCTATCGGGGCTGAAGTTGGAATTAAAGGGCTTTGGGAGTGTTACTATTCATCTCAGAGACCTCGAAAACTTTGGATTAGACACTAATACCTGTCATTTTTGACATTTTATTTTTCACCCCTTCTCGCACCCCCTTCCTTTTGGGGCTGAATTTGGACTTAAAGGGCTTCGGGAGTGTCACATTCATCCGGCCCCCCCCACCCCAACAGTATCCTTTTCCAGATAGCAAGTCATATGTATACCGAAATGAAGTATGAAAAATTCGTAGTTTTATTTACTAAGTCCATGGGCAGAACCAGCCCCATTTCAGGGAAGCCCCTCCCACCCCAACACCCTTTGGTGCTAGTGATGTTTTACCCCCACAGTATTCTTTTCAAGATAGTAAGTCATATGTATACCAAGTTTGGTTGAAATTACTCAATGCATTTCATAGTTATATATATTATATATATACACACATGCACATATACATTCATTTACATATATATATATATATATATATATATATATATATATATATATATATATATATGTGTGTGTGTGTGTGTGTGTGTGTGTGTGTGTGTGTGTGTGTAAACTTCCGCATGTTATATGATCGACAAAAAACCACTGTCACGGTGGCTTGGAGAGAAGAACTTACGCGTCTGGGTTTTGTATTGAATTTCATTTCCAAAAATATACATCATGGTACAAATGAAAACTGGAGATACTCCACTGATTAAACTCTCTGAGTATAACACTGACAAAAGACAAAAATGTGTCCTGGAAATCTTACAGGGTGAAAATGATACCAGTGTAAAATTCAACCTGGATAAATCGCCTTCGATTCTCCCGCGTTGGCTTAAGGATAAATCCTTTGCGACTCATTAACCGCTGATTGCTCTTTGATGACTGTAAATGAACCTGACCATTTCAGCATTTGGGTCCCTGCGGTGACACTGTGTTGAGGGTGTTTCATGCTTTCCTGTGTGTTGCGGACGTGTTGGGACATTGGTTTGCATGTTGTTGCCTTTCTTAGTTCCGGATCGAGATCTCAAAAGCTCCCGGATGGATAATGTAATTTCGTCCTTGCAAACTGAGACGCAGATGCTCAGTAGGCTACTGATGTTAGGGTCTCTTTTCCTGCCTCACTGATTTTACTTTATTATTACATTGTTTATTTTTAGTAGTCTGTAAAAGTAAACTATTGTGCCGATTTTGTCTGTCCGCCCGCACTTTTTCTGTCCGCACTTTTTCTGTCCGCCCTCAGATCTTAAAAACTACTGAGGCTAGAGGGCTGCAAATTGGCATGTTGACCATCCACCCTCCAATCATCAAGCATACCAAATTGCAGCCCTCTAATCTCAGTAGTTTCTATTTCATTTAAGGTTAAAGTTAGCCATAATCGTGCGTCTGGAAACGATATAGGACAGGCCAGCCACCACCGGACCGTGGTTAAAATTTCATGAGCCGCGGCTCCTAAAGCATTATACGGAGACCACCGAAAGATAGATCTATTTTCGGTGGCCTTGATTATACGCTGTACAGAAAACTCGATTGCGCCGGAGAAACTTCGGTGCATTTTTTACATGTTTGCGCCTTTGTGATCTATTATTATTGTTATTAAAGGTACAAATCAGAATCTGTCTTCAGCCACAGATCTCTCTGCCCTGTATCTTTATATTAAAACATTCGTAACACGTCACAAATACACAATTTGAGGACGTTACTTCTCCATTGAATGCTCACGTTATTGTGGAGCATTTTCTCAGTAACTCCTTCATTGAGATGTAGCCTTGTTATTTCTTTCTTAATTACGGTATTGTTAAATAAAATCAGGGCACTCGTGTTGACCTTTGGAATGAAAGGCCTCGAGGACTGTTTGCAATGAAACACTGGGGCACATTCGTTTTGGGAATGAATGTGAAGATTTTTTTTTTTTACTTGGTGGTATTTTCCTTCCGGCATCAAAGTACTAATTAAGTTTACTTTGTACGAGTTCTGTTTGTAGAGTGTGCGGCAGCTGGAGAGCTGTAAGACCTAAGGACACCGCTCCCCAAACTGTGTTCTGAATTTCAACGCTGCTTAGTTTTATTTTAGAGCTCAGATATCTTAATTACTTTGATATATTTTAAGATGTGATAAAATAATCGGCAGCGTTCGTCAAAACATGTGGCACGTTTCTATGTTTAAGATTTTCACGTACATGGAAATAAATAATATTTATGATTAAAGAGAAAATAAAACTTTTGCGAGAGAAGATATGAGCCAGGAGTTACCAAGCTCTTGATTGAACTTGTAACAAAGGTGAAATTCTGATACAGGATAATGGTACGTTTGGCAACAGCGCATTCACCCAAAACAACGACCGTAGTCTCTTCGTAAATTCGTTTCACTATAATACTCAGACTCACCCTAATTAATCAAGAGCCTTCCCAACAGCATCTCTGCAAACCATGTAGGAAACGGAGAGAGAGAGAGAGAGAGAGAGAGAGAGAGAGAGAGAGAGAGAGAGAGAGAGAGAGAGAGAACAGCGCCTGGAAGCCTCTAACCCAGTGGTTCTTAACCTTTTTCAATGTATGCACCCCTTTCAAATCAGCAGTCGGTTCTCGCGCCCCCTGAATTGCTGAAATATAAAAAATGCTAAAATACAAAGTTGGTATGATGTGTATTAATAACAAAACCTCGACGTGTATCCTATATTCGAGTCTGTTGCAATGTTGCCACTTCATTAGGAAATTAGTTATAGGTTTATCCATAGCTCAGAGCACTGCTGTAATAATAATAATAATAATAATAATAATAATAAAAAATAATAATAATAATAATAATAATAATAATAATTATTATTATTATTATTATTATTATTATTATTATAATATTATAATAATATTATTAATTAATAATAATATAATAATAATAATAATAATAATAATAACAATAATATTATTATTATTATTATTATTATTATTATTATTATTATTATTATTATTTCATTTTATTATTTTATTGTTTTAATTTCATTTTTATTTTTTTGCAGAAAAAAATAACATACATATGTAAAGATATATTTTGCTTTAATTATTCATAGGCATCCTCGCACCCCTTAGAAACCGTCTTCGCACCCCTGGTTAAGAACCACTGCACGGTCTAAGCCATTTTCGAATCAATGCTCGAAAATTTCTTGCCTATCCTTCCGTTCTCCAAAAATCATACATCATAAACCACAATTATGGGAACACAGTTACCCGACGGCATCTGTAGTGCTACACTGTGTATTTACATACATACTCTCCCGAAGAAATTATTTGGGCGTAATAAGGATATATGTGTACTCATAATCCAACACGTGTTTACCCGTACGTGAAGTCTTTGGTTTTATAAACTTGGGGGTTAGATCTTAGGATAGTTGTCCTAACAGTTATTTTCACTTGTATAAGGTATGTCCGTTTGTTTTTTTAATAATAGTAATAATAATGATAATAATATAATGGCTGCTTCTACGGCATTCAATTTATTTCGAGTCCTCTCTTTTCTTCCTAATGATAATAATAATAATTATATAATGGCCTCTGAGGGTCTCGAGCGCGCTCTGGCGATCATTTTCCAAGAGTGAATGGATTGACATGCAAGTTACATCGGTATATATAGCAGGCGGAGGTTGTGGGGGGTGGGGTGGAGTGGGTGTACTTCAAAAGTTGTCCTTAATGTTTCTGGGTCGTCTTCGCTGTCCACTCTCACAGAGGTGTCATCTATATACCTGTAGTATTGAGGAGGGCAGGGGATCTCACTGAAGACCCTTTCCTCTACGACACTCATGTAATTGGTAAATAGGACCCCTAAAGGGGGTCCCATTGCCGCGCCGTCAATCTAGCAGTAAAGATGTCCTTTGTGGGTGGTAAAGGGGGGCTTTCTTATTGCATGTTTCAGGAAGGGCTTTTAGGGTTTCTTCGGGGATGTTCGTCGACTGGGACGTTCGTGAAGAAGCTGTCGACGTCTAGGGAGGCGATAGATAATACCTGTAGCAGAGTCAATATTGAAAGGGTCCGTTCAAGCGGCAGAGCTTTAACGTTGCCCCGCCCCTTGTGAAACGTCATCGCAGTTACGTCCGGCCAGACTGCCGCTTGACTCCATCTCATTGTCATGAGCTACACCTTCCAGCCTCCATGCACACTATTTACGAATTATGTCGGGTTATTGCGCTGTCTTCGATTGCTACAATGTCAGAAGAAACCAAATGTAAAGGAATAAGATATTTCAACTCTGAATAGGCATGCAAAATCATTTAAATGTGAATCCGGTGTTGTGGTAGAACTTATATCATTGTTAACATCAAAAAGTGACACTTTAAAAGACGCTGAAAAAATTACTGTCCTCTCATTTGACGAAATGAATATAGCAAGTGAATGGAACTATGATAAAGGGAGTGACACACTACAAACCATGCAACAATATCCAGGTAATGATAAGTCGGATTTACACAATAAGTTGCTGAATATAGTAGCTGAAATTGAAGATGCAGATTATATCATTGTTGCTATTGTTCATGACTTAGGGCCTACTAAATATGAGAATGTGGAAGCATTTTGGTATAGACCCAATTAACTCAAATAGAATTTCCTTCAAAAACCCATGTGTAGATAGAGAAATATTCGTTTTTGCAGATGCACCTCATTTGCTTAAGTTATTAAGAAACCATTCAATGGACTCGGGATTTGTTTTAGCCAGTAGTAGGTATGAATCATCACGGATATTCAAGAAATAATACGGAAAACTGAGGATGAATTTAAAAGCTCATAAGATCTCAGAAATAAATCTTAATGTGTCAGGATCTCAAGGATAGCGCGTGTGTCTAGCAGCTGGACTTTTATCAAAATCTTGCGCTGCTTCAATTAGTTATTTAGGTGAAAATGGTACGTTAGAAGGTGATGACTGGGCACATACCTCAGACTTTATTCTACTCGTTAATACTGGCTCGGTGTCATGAACTCGCATGGAAAATACGGAGATGTCGAGTCACGTAATGCATTTGGAGTTAAAAATGATGCACAAACTGGAATACTTGATAGGATGAGTGAAATGATGAAAACAATGAAAGTGAAAAGTGAAAAAACAAGTCTTTGCCCATTCCAAAAAAGGGATAATATTATCCTGCGAAGCATTAAAAAGGCTGTTTGAGATATTGTGAAACTGTTCAAGACAGAATACATAATAACAAGACGGCTCAATCAGGACTGTATTGAATATTTTTTTGGCTGCAACAGACGAATGGCAGGGAGTCGTGATCACCCAAACGCCGTCCAATTTAAGTATAGACTCAAGAAATATCTGCTTGGCAAGAATTTCTCTCTGATGAGTGAAAACAGTAATTCAAGTAGGATTGTAGAGAATACGGAATGTGTTTCAACTGGTAGTATTTCAGGTAGGCCTAATCCATGTACATCATGTGATGGTTTCCCTCACAGTTCATGCAATGCATCAAGCGCAACAGGACTTTCAAATGACTCCAATCTTGCACTCGAATTATGTTTAACGTCTAAGTTGTTCAGCGATATTGAATTTCATGATAACGATGATGATGATGCAACAGCTGTATGTGATGAATATGTGCCCTAATTTTGATAACCCAGTGTCAGATGTAGGTGATTAGATTGAAGAAGAATCTTTAAGACACAGAAAATTCAACTACCCATATCTAGGAACAAAGGATGGCAGAACTACATGGATTAAGGGTGTCAGCCAAGGGAATTTGTACTATCCATCTGAACCCTTCTATTCCCAACTATTTATTATGAGAAAATTATTCAAAGCCATAAACGGCGAGGATGGGAAAGACTGCCTACTGAATTTGGTTTCGCAGCTAAAGAAATCGGATAAACTATCCTTGCCTGATGAAACTGTGCATTCCTTTGCTAAAATTAGTATTTTCTTTAAAATCCGTCATTTCAATAAAAAAAAAACTTGCCATAGAAAAAAAGAGAGCAGCACTAAGCGGATGTTAACTAAGAAAATTAAAAATACAATCGCTTGAAAGAATTTGTGTGTTTATGTCATACATAAAATTGTTCAAGTGAAGACTATCCGGAGTTGTTTGTTATTTGTTTGATCACTATATTTCCTAAAGGACTATATATTATATAGATTTTTCTTATGAAGTCAAATAAATGCAAATACCTTTTTTGTCATTATTCCCCGAAAATATTATAATCGTTTGATGCATGTATAATTATTACCTTTATGTATACAGTATGTGTCATATGTAAACTTATGTGTTCGGATGTATATTTATATGATATCGAGTGTTAATGAGAAACTTGCTTCAAATGTGTTCTCTGTATCATATTATTCATCATTGATTCCTTTGATTCGTTACATGCTATATGATATCATTCTCATACTCATAATATTGTTTTCTTTTTTGTGGTCAAGTCGTGCAAATGCAACTGCCTTTTTTTTTTTTACAATGTCCTATGTCCAGATTTTCTATGTATTTATTGTATAAAAGTTAGGATTCATAATTAGATTTGGAAAATATAATTAACCTATCATTCCAACCTTTGTTATAAATAAAAAAAAGTTTGTTTTTCAAAATGAGATATATATCAAAACAGCGACAGAATCAAATACATTTCTTGACAGTTATTTATAATCTTGATAATAATACTGCCTGAAAGAGAGAGAGAGAGAGAGAGAGAGAGAGAGAGAGAGAGAGAGAGAGAGAGAGAGAGAGACCAAGTTGTCATGTTATAAAAATGGACATGATGAGAATACACCAAACCAGTATATAAGTAAGCAAATGAATAACTAAGTATACATTAGTTTAACCAGACCACTGAGCTGATTAACAGCTCTCCTAGGGCTGGTCCGAAGGATTAGATTTATTTTACGTGGCTAAGAACCAATTGGTTACCTAGCAACGGGACCTACAGCTCATTGTGGAATCCGAACCACATTATAGCGAGAAATGAATTTCTGTCACCAGAAATAAATTCCTCTTATTCTTCATTGGTCGGTCGGAGATTCGATCTCGCGGCCAGCAGAGTGCTAGCTGAGAACGGAACCCACTCGTCCAACTAGGAACAGATGAATAATTAAAGAAACGTAAAGAAAGCTGTAGTAGCTGTGTGTGACTAAATGAGAAAGTGGGTGTTAGAAAAACATCATGCATGTGACCTATTTAAAAAATTTTATCGAACACACCATGCAATGGATTAAATGTGTAAAAACTAAAGGTTTCTTAGTTAATTCAGTAGGTAAGCTCGGAAGTGTAACGCTTGTGACGTCACAGTATTAGCTCCGCCCCACCACCTGAGTTGAACAGACCCAGTTATACTGACTCTGACCTGTAGAAGGAGATTCTCGGAGTTTCCGTAACAAGTCGGTAGGTGGCTGGAGGCAGTATCCGTCGGGGATATATGGAGTGAGGAGATCATTAAGCCTCTTTGTGATGCTGTAAGTAGGCGTCGGTAATGGCTTATAATTGGTTCAGGGGGTCACTAGGCTTGTGGTTTTTTACGGTGCCGCAAATATACCCTGGATTAAAGTCGCCCTGGGCAAGGGGGGTCCTGGGGGCATTTCTTGAGGAGTGGATCCTTTCAACCGTTCTATTGATATCTCGTCGGACGTCCTCGATGGGGTTCTTGCTAATTTTCTGGAATTTCGATTCGTCAGCCAGTAATTCTGCCTAAAATTGAAAACTGCAGTATCTGCAAAATTTTCGAAACTAAGATGTGCCACCTATTGGGCTCGTGAAACGCTAATACACAAGTTACTGTAGTATCAGATGATTCTTCAGTGCTTTATTTAGGGGAGTCCCATTTGCAGTAGCTGCAAGATCAGTAGTAAGGCAAGGGAAAACTGCAGTATCTACCATTTTTCTCATTTTTGTATTTTTGCAGATACTGCAGTCTTCCTTGTTAGGGCAGATTTGCTCCAGGTTCTGGTAGTATTCAGAGGTGCGGATGAGTACTAGGGCAGCAGCGTTGTCCGCTCCTCGTATCGTAATTCCCTGGTTTTCTCGTAGGTTTTTGTCTGTTTACTTCATTTTTCTGGTGAGGATACAGCTTCTGTATGGGGCATCTCGGTTAGTAAGGGCTTAACATTAGTGATCATCAACGCTTTCGCGAGGGGTGAAGAACATTAAATGTGATTTCCTTAGATTTTCCCTGCGAACCTCCAAAGTTTTCACTATAATAATAATAATAATAATAATAATAATAATAATAATAATAATAATAATAATAATAATAATAATAATAATATAAAATGATTAAATGATAATAATTTTTTTTTTTTTTTATTTTTTTTTTTTTTGGTCACACAGTCATCCTATTCGACTGGGTGGTTTTTATAGTGTGGGGTTCCGGGTTGCATCCTGCCTCCTTATGAGTCCATCACTTTTCTCACTATGTGCGCTGTTTCTAGTAGCACACTTTTCTGCATGAGTCCTGGAGCTACTTCGGCATCTAGTTTTTCCAGATTCCTTCTAAGAAATCTTGGGATCGTGCCTAGTGCTCCTATGATTATTGAATACAATTTCCACTGGCACATTTCATATCCTTCTTATTTCGATTTTCAGGTCTTGATACTTATCAATTTTTTCTCTTTCTTTCTCATCTACTGTGGTGTCCCATGGTATTGCGACATCAATGAGCGATACTTTCTTCTTGATTTTGTCAATCAACGTCACGTCTGGTCTATTGACACGTATCACCTTATCTGTTCTTTGCCTGATCGTTTTCTATCACTCCCTCAGGTTGGTGTTCGTACCACTTTTACTGCAAACTAGCTGATGTTTCTTATACAGGCTCCAGTGGAGGGCTTTTGCCACTGAATCATGCCTCTTTTTGTACTGGTTCTGTGCAAGCGCCGGACATTCGCTTGCTATGTGGCTAATGGTCTCGTCTTTCATATTGCACTTCCTGCATATGGGTGAGATGTTATTTCCATCTATTGCTGTTTAGACATATCTGGTTCTTAGAGCCATCTTGTGCCGCTGTTAGCATTCCTTCTGTTATTATTATTATTATTATTATTATTATTATTATTATTATTATTATTATTATTATTATTATTATTATAAAAAAAGTTTGGAGGTTCGCAAGGAAATTCTAAGGAAATCAAATTTAATGTTCTTCACCTCTGGCGAAAGTGTTGACGATCACTAATGTCAAGCATTTTTGGCTCCCAGGCAAAGCAGGGAGCCCAAATTGGGTCCAAAATTAAATCGTATGATCCTCACGCATAACGATTCCAATAATTTCCTATTTGTGCTTTCTGGACTTAAGACGTTCTTAGAACTTTATCAAACATTCACAGATATACAGATTCTATCGCTACAAGTGAAAAAGATAGAGAAGTTTATGTTGTTTTTATCGACATAATTTTCATGTGACCGAGATAGGAGGTTGGAGATCGTCTGCTGTTCTTTAGACCTGCCTGGATAGTCTTTCTTTCCCTCTTAAATGTCCTAATTAGGAGAGAGAGGATTTACACGCACATACATTGTGTGTTTATGTATGTATGTAATATATATATATATATATATATATATATATATATATATATATATATATATATATATATATATATATATATATATATATATATATATATATATATATATATATATATATATATTTTCATCTTGAGTGCCAAGTTTCACTTTGGGAATATTCCCATTCAGATTCAGCCTTTGCATAAAAATGAAGTGTTGGCAGCCTCTATGAAATATGGAAGGGGTTTATTTTGGAGCCGACGGCGAAAAAATGAAAAAAAAAAAAATCCTTTTGAGGTCAGGTGAAAACGTCAATATACGAAGGACCTTTCCGAGATGGAGGTCACTGGTTTCAAAGGGGAAACTTTCGTTTTTCTTAAAATAAAGTTATGTCTTTAAATAAGCATTTAATCTGTGGTAAATTTATCATCCACTTGATTTAAACTGTTACTGATTTGAACTTATCTTCTGATGGGAAGGTTTTTCTCTAATTAACTTTATATGCTTTTAATGGTAACCTTGTCTAAGCTAAAAATGTACACATTCACGCTCCCATTCACACATATATATATATAATTATCTTCAGCCCATTTTTTACTTGTTTTTATTTGTATATACATAATACAGCTTGCATTTTTCATTTTTTCTTTTTGACGTTATTTTAAGATTTTTTATAAAGTAAAATTTTATATTTTGAATAATAATAATAATAATAATAATAATAATAATAATAATAATAATAATAATAATAATAATAATAATAATAATAATAAAAACACAAGGTTAACTTTATTTCTCAGATTTTAAATTATTGCTAAATTCAAATTCTTCACTTTGTACTCATCAAACCTGGGAAATAATGTTATATTTCTAAATAAGTAATAAAATAGCTTTTTAGGTGATCACAAAACAATCCCTTCTATCCAGTAAGTACGGGAAGATATTTTTCATCTGGAAGAAATGACTTCCTTATAGTGTGTCTTCCAGACGCCCCTGACAAGAACATCGCACTTTCCTCTCTCTCTCTCTCTCTCTCTCTCTCTGTGTGGCTATGGCATTGATGTGGCTTGCTGGGCCTACTCAAATATCTCTCCTTATTGCCGTTAACTTGTGCTCTTTCATTCCCACTCCTTGTTAAAAGCATAATAAATCAAGTAAAAAAATGCGCCGAAGTTTCTTCGGCGCAATTGGGTTTTCTGTACGGCCGCTACAGCATATAATCAAGGCCACCGACAAATAGATCTATCTTTCGATGGTCTCGGTATAATGCTGTATGAGCCGCGGCCAATGAAACTTTAACCACGGCCCGGTGGTGGCCTGTCCGATATCGTTGCCAGAGGCATGATTATGGCTAACTTTAATCTTAAATAAAATAAAAACTAGAGACTTGAGGACAGAAATTTGGTATGTTTGATGATTTGAGGGTGGATGATCAACATACCAATTTGCAGCCCTCTGGCCTCAGTAGTTTTTAAGATCTGAGGCGGACAGAAAAAGTGCGGACAGAAAAAAGTGCTGACAGAAAAAGTGCCGACAGAAAAAAGTGCTGACAGAAAAAGTGCGGACAGAAAAAAGTGCTGACAGAAAAAGTGCGGACGAACAGACAAAGCCGACACAACAGTTTTCTTTTACAGAAAGCTAAAAATTTTTTGTCACACCAGTCTTTCTGAATAAAAAAAAAAAAAATGGGTGACTAGTGTTTATGGAGTAAGAATTGGTCGGTGAGAGAACAGAGAAACGTGTAGATGTAGAGATAATTCTCCCTCAGGGCTCGTCTCAAACTTCCTCATTAAACACAATAAAATGGTTGGGGGGTGGGGGCCGGTATTAGAATCGATAACTGGCAACACAGAGGAAAAATCGCCTCAAATTTAATGAACTAGCTGTCTGACTCTTGAGAGCAGGTCGTTTAAAAGACCCGAAAGAGCATTATACATACTATATAGTTGTGCATTTCCGCTATGAAGGATATTTGCCAATGTTAAGGATAAAAAGGAGAAGGCAAAGTTCCCCGTAGCGGGATAGTGCCGTCAGTGCACCTCATGCGGTGCACTGTAGGCATTACTTAAGGTTCTTTGCAGCATGCCTTCGGCCCCTAGCTGCAACCCCTTTCGTTCCTTTTACTGTACCTCCTTTCACATTCTCTTTCTTCCATCTTACTTTCCACCCTCTCCTAACAGTTGATTCATAGTGCAACTACGAGGTTTTCCTCCTGTTACACCTTTCAGACCTTTTACTGTTAATTTCCATTTCAGCGCTGAATGACCTGATAGGTCCCAGTACTTGGCCTTTGGCCTAAATTCTATATTCAGTTCAATTTAAGAAGGCAGAGTACATAGGTAAACTTGACTATTAGACTTCCTCTTTCCAAAATTCATTTTCAGCCTCGCAATATTCGGCGGCAAGTTTCGTGTAGCTCGAAGACCAGACATGGCCATAAAAAAGAATTTTATAGGCTTAGAGGAAAAGTATCTTTTAAATGAAGAAAGGTACAAGATCCGCTGGCACCTCAGTGATCTGAAGTAAATGTGCACAGGCCACTACGATGAACTTGATATAGGGCATTTGATCAGTGTCTTCAGAGAGCAAGTAGAAGAGGAATATGTGCAAATACTCTTGGGATCCTTAAAGTAGTCAGTTCAAGAGGCTAAAAGTTTTTTGCGGTTTGTCTTTTCATTGCCTCATTACTTAGTTAATATTTTCGCTCGTTGCGTCGCCATTTTATGTTAGTAGGACGTGAATATTGCTGGCATACGTTTCAATCAATTTCTGGTTTTATTTCAAGCACAATAAATTTATTCTTAACAAGAATTCGTGTATTTTCTCCTTTTTTTCGGCAGGTTTTTCAAATTACGGAACTGTCAAGGTTGGGCGTGTACATTCTGGTTCTTTGAGAAAGTTTACGACTGCCAGAACTGAGATTAGAAGCAATATATCACTGCAAAAGGGGGAAAGTTTAAAGACCTAGTTAGATACTCTCTCTCTCTCTCTCTCTCTCTCTCTCTCTCTCTCTCTCTCTCTCTCTCTCTCTCTCTCTCTCTCTGAACTAATAAAGGCTTCCGGTTCATGTCTTAAAATGTTCCATTGATGACATACACTGCTGTTGTAACACATATCCTAAATTGTTTATTCATCATTCTGTCACTGCATCGATTCATTTTGCACAGGCGCAGGCACAAAGCACACACACACACACACAGAGAGAGAGAGAGAGAGAGAGAGAGAGAGAGAGAGAGAGAGAGAGAAGAGAAATTAAGATTAAATCATTATACTTGAAACAGCACCAATATTTACTTGCGCTGTACAAAGTTTCGTGAACTTTGGAAACCTGGTGACTCGTAGCCAACACCCCCCACTCCTACCTTCGCAAGCGCGCAGGCATGCACACACACGCGCGCACACATACACACGGACACACCCGACACACCCACCGCCCTCAAGAAATGAGTCTATTATATTTCACAGCAGTTTTGCCGTCAAAAAGACATGACCTCTAGTAATGCAGCGCCATCAGTCAGCCTCTTCAGCAAAACATTAGGTATTGCGGATAATGCCTTTGCAATTGTCCCTATTTATTTCTTTCATTGAGTGCCCGTATGTCTCGCTCAGTCTCTCTCGTCATTGCCTGTCTCGTATCTCTCTCCACAGCCGGACAACGTCGGCGTGGCAGACTTTCGTTTTGTCTGCAAGTTTATGATGGTAATCGATAAATCAGTCTGTAGTGTGTGTTTTTTTTTTTTTTACGGCGTTGGGATGTTCAAAGATGGTGGGTTTAAGTTCATTTGTAATTAAGGTACAAAATTAAAACAAAGTGAAGGAAATATAATTTGTGTCAACCTGTTATTTGATGCTTTTTTTGTAAGTTTATGGTATATTGCATATTGCTACCAATAAACGATATCGATATGTTCTAGTGTATTATAGTTCATTTAATTATTTCTCTCTCTCTCTCTCTCTCTCTCTCTCTCTCTCTCTCTCTCTCTCTCTCTCTCTCTCTCTCTCTCTTACTGGTTGTCAGGAGCCATCTTCGGTCACTGCTTGCGTGCCTTTCAGATATCTGCCAAATGTCACCGATAACTTTTTGTTGTATTTCATCTGATATATCATTAATTATTATTTTTGCTATTTTTCCTGAGAGAGAGAGAGAGAGAGAGAGAGAGAGAGAGAGAGAGAGAGAGAGAGAGAGAGAGAGAGTTTAAACAGTGGATCAACATGAACTCTAAAATTCTATTTCGACCATTCTTAAGGTACCGTTACGTACCACTCAGACTGGCAGAAATAGACAAATATTAAAAGAAAAAAAATCTCCTGAGTTTATCCTTTTCAGCAGCAGTTTCCAAGAAA
>NC_089749.1:48401052-48446052 GCF_040412425.1 Macrobrachium rosenbergii | reverse complement strand
GGTTACGGATCCCGAAGTAGAGCCAGTCCTTACTTCTTTATTTTTTATTCTTTTTTGCCAGAAGATTTCAGTTACACTTTGTTTTGAGATGGGCTGTGGGACAAGGAAGGGTCAATAGGTTTTGAGAAGAGGGCGGATGTGAAGGTTACTCTAAAATCTGTTCTGGGTAAATATATCTTGATAATTATTGTATGAATGAAATTCTTATTTATTTGTCTTCGGAACGGATGCCGATTCAGATGTAATTTAGGATTTTCTCCTCTGGAGTACAGTGGATATTTGTAGAGGGTACACAACCCAGACGTGGATGCGAGTGCATATTCGGAATTGGAATGGATATTACTTAAATGTTTTGTTAACATAGCGATGTATATATGTATATGTACATACATACATACATATATATAAATGCATATAAAGTATATATATATATATATATATATATATATATATATATATACATATATATAATCAAAGAAAGCTACAAACGTCCTTTAATGGAAATAATATATTTTCATATATGTTACCGAAGGGGATTTTTAAGTTGATAATAAGTCCACCGTCCGTGAGTCAGGACTATAGTGACGCACTAGCGAAATTGGCCGATTTCGCTAGTGCGTCACTGTAGTCCTGATTCCTCGTCCGTCGCTGGTTCGATCCCATATTATTATCAACTTAAAAATTCCCCTTCGGTAAATATATGAAAATATATTATTTCCGAGGTAGAGTGAATGGATATTAAAGGACGTTTGTAGCTTTCTGATTGTATATGAATCATGATGTGATAAATAGTCATACATATATATATATATATATATATATATATATATATATATATATATATATATATATATATATATATATATATATATATATATATATATATATATATATATATATATATATATATATATATATATATATATCTGATTGTCACATCACTTTGTTATATCGTGACCTCAAGAACTGGAGCTATTTTCAAAATCTGAACTCCTTTGGTATGAGGACAGATAATATGATTGCTGTCATTTATGTGTACGACGGCAATTATTTCTCATTACTATTTAGGCATACCATGACTGTAAGTATTGATTACTGTTATATATGCATCCCATGATGATTCCTTTTACTATCTTACATGCATACTGTGATAACTGCATAGCGTTCACTCATTCAGGTACCCCTCGCGCCTCGCACCAGACCCGTAAGATTAGTTATAAGCTTCATATATTTTTGTTCTTATTAAAGGGATGAGTGTTAAACATGTCTGAGACCGCCATGAAGGAGTAGGCTTCATCTTCCAGTCAGGAAGTAACCTCGCAAGATTTTTTTCTTTTTCTTTTCTCGGCGACCTGAATACCTTCAGATGGCCTCCTATAGGCCAGGGGAGGCTTTTCCTTGCCTGAAGAACTTGCCATAATGTAGATTTCACCGAGGATAGCTCAGTTCTTTCTTCAGTAAGTCGACGTCTTGTCATTACTAGATAGCTTAACCAGATGAGTGAGTCAGTGGCCTTCAGATTTACGACAATCTGGTCTCGAGGAATGAAGGCCCTGATTAAAGCAACCAGAGACTGCAAAAGGATAATAAACTGGTTGGCGTTCGGGTAAGATTAATAAACATGACCTTTTATTTAAAAAAAAAAATAATAATTACATTGATGGTACCAAGATGCACATTCTTGAGCATTCATCTTTCGAGTTAAGATTCACATCTCTGTAATTACCCAATAAAGAACCTTGTGTTAACCCATGTAACTTGGCATAGATGCTACCTGTCACTGCAGATGGTTAAGTGTCAAATCATTTCGACATCGTTCATATTTTAGTATTATTATTCCAAAAAATTGTTCATATGGAACAACCAGCGTTCATTGGATGGCTAAGCGAGATCTGATGCAATAGGAGTGAGAGTGGAATGCAGATTAGAATATTAAATAAACATTAACTAAATAAAAAGAAGTACGTTACAATACAGAACAAGATAACAAATAAATCTGAAAAAACTGACAAGCAAATATACTTGAAGACAACAACAAAGGAGAAATATCAGAAACGTTCAAGCAAGCAGAGTTGGGCCTTTGGTTTCTCGTACACGCCCAACAGACTTATTTTCACTTATTACATCAGAGTTACGACGCAGCTACGCTTTTTGCTATTCCTGACGGAGATGACATAGATTTTCCTGCAAGATGCCTTCGCTGGTATTGGCAGACGTGACCAGCATTTTTGGTTACTGTATGATGCTCAAAACATCGTATCCATATGATTGCGCAACGCTTGGTCAGAACTGGAAAGGAGATAGAGTTTTTAGTTTTCTACAAGAAAACTATTGAGATAACTTGTCTGTCCCTCTGCACTTTTTCTGTCCGCTCTCAGACCTTAAAAACGTCTGAGGCTAGAGGGCTATAATTTGATATGTTTGATGATTGGAAGGTGGATGATCAACATACAAATTTGCAGCCCTCTAGCCTCAGTACTTTACAAGATCAAAGGGAGGACAGAAAAAGTGCGGACGGACAAACAAAGCCATCTCAATAGCTTTCTTTTATAAAAAACTAAACGGCATTATTTGCAGACTTTAAATATCAGAAAATCGATAATTGTTTTATCAGGATGGTCATTTAATTCCTTTAGGCAATAAAAAAAGGGGGAGGGTATTTTACTCAATCTTTTTGGAATTAAGCGACTTTATAATCAATCTCTCAGTAATCCGGTTTTTGCTCGTCATCCGGCTGCAGGAAATCACCAAAACTCCACAAATTCCGTCACTAATTTGATAGTGATCTCTTCCCGTTTATTCTTGGATGATCGTTAACCAAATATCGAATGCAGTTTTGCTCGTCTTTCACTTTTTACAAAGCGGCGGTGTTTGATAGCTGTGTACGAAGAATTGTAGCCGGGCAAGTAGATTCTCATGTTTTTTTAAGGCACTTAATCATCATTCCTCTTGACGATGACATTTATGAACACATTTACAATTCCTGTATCTATTCTATATACTCATCAAATTGTGTGTTTGTTGATTTATGTCTATTTTCTTTTATTTAATTTCTTATATATTTCATTGTTGTTTCTTCTGTTTTTTTTTTTTTTATATGGAATTTACATTTTTCCTGTTTTACTTCTATTCATATCTCAAAAAGAAGCTCATCTTTCACCAGGGTTATGAGACAGCGTCTCCTTTTCTCATGAACAAAGGGAAAAAATTAAAGATTCTTTATAAAAGTTTGAGACCATTGTAGGGTCAATAAAATGAAGAGATGTCTGCTTTTATCATCACTCGGGAAGTCGAGAAGTCTGCCAAGGATGAGACTGGGGAGAAAATTCTTTTTGGGGCTTGACAGAAAGTCGGTGACCTTTTCGGGATAAAGGTTGCAGGGATAAATTCAGCGTTTTCTTTCCAGAAGACGAGAATGCGTTTCTTAATTCCTCTGAGGTTTAGAATAAAGTTTGGCTTTAGAATAAACTCGTAGCGTTTTCTTTAAGTGAGCATAATTTTGTTGCATTTATATATATATATATATATATATATATATATATATATATATATATATATATATATATATATATATATATATATATATATATATATATATATACTATTTATCATATATCACCATGATTCATATACAATCAGACAATCTGATTATATATATATATATATATATATGTGTGTGTGTGTGTGTGTGTGTGTATGTGTATATATATTATATATATATATATATATATATATATATATATATATATATATATATATATATATATATATATATATACCTAACCTATATAATAAATAATATATATATATATATATAACGCTATATATATATATATATATATATAAAATATATATATAATATATTAATATATATTTCATTCTATATATCCAGCTATATATAAATATACAAATATATATATATATTTATCATTATATATATAGCTTTATATATATATATTTAATGAATGTATTGAAAGACTTTATATATATATATGATTTAAAAAAATAATTTAAATCATATTAATAAGAATGAAAAAATAACATTTCGGAATGAAGTCTGCAAATCATTACTTAGTTTTCCAGAACTTTATGTTTGAGTTTCTATCAATATATATCTATATTTATTTGATTAATATTTATATTATTCCTATATATTATAAACGATTGTATATTTTATATTATTTCGTTACTAATTTTGATTCCATTTTTCTCCTGAACCTCTAACAAATAGTACAACTATTTTTTCAAGGCAAAATATTCTACAGCAAATGCTGTGTTAATCCGATTTCTGGCATTCTGACTATCCAGCTCATGGAAATTATAAAAGCTTTGGTTTTAGCAAGGATTTTTTTTTTTTTTTTTAGTTGCATCGGTTCTGTTTTATGTCGATTTTTTTATCATTTTTGTATAATTTCTACTTTGTCTCCCTATTGACCTCTTTTTCAATCCGCCCTCAGAATGTCATGAAAGACTTTTAGTTTATCATATGATTTAAATAAAAAAAAAAAGGAATTTAAATCACATTACAAGAATGAAAAATATAAAATTTCGGAGAAATCTGCATCACTGCGGAGTTTTCCAGAACTTTATGTTTGAGTCTGCCATAAATCTGCTCTTTCCTTTTTATTTGATTAATCTTTATATTATTCCTTACACAGGTTAGAAACGATTGTGTAGTTTTGGATTATTTCGTTACTAATTTTGAGTTTCATTTGTCTCCTCATCTTTGTACCTGCTTGTGTTTATACGTGGATGCACATTTTTTTTCAAGGCAGAAAAGATCATTTATTGCAACATTTCCGACGCTTTCCAAGCAGCCATTAATGCTGTGATTGAGGAACGTGATCTTAGCGTTCGGTTCAGAATAGCCTCCAGTTCTCATAACTTTAGGTTTTGGCATTAGCAAGAATTTTTTTTTTTTTTTTTTGCATCGATTCTGTTTTATGTCGATTTTTGTATCCGTATTTTTTCCCCTTTTTAGTTTTCTGTTAAAGAAAACTATTGTGCCGGCTTTGTCTGTCCGTCTGCCCTCAGATCTTAAAAACTACTGAGGCCAGAGGGCTGCAAATTGGTATGTTGATCATCCACCCTCCCATCATCAAACATAGCAAATTGCAGCCGTCTAGCCTCAGTAGTTTTTATTTTATTTAATATTAAAATTATCCATAATCGTGCATCTGGCAACGATATAGGACAGGCCACCACCCGGCCGTGTGTTAAAGTTTCATGGGCCGTGGCTCATACAGCCTTTACCGAGACCCCGAAAGATAGATCTATTTTCGGTGGCCTTGATTATACGCTGTACAGAAAACTCGATTGCGCAGAAGAAACTTTTTTTATTGTCATCGAATGATATCTATGTTTTTAATGTTTGTCTTCTCGAAATAATTTTAAAAATATTTGTCTGTCCGTCTGAATGTCTCACACATGGTCATTGTGTTTTGCACGTTCTCTCTTTCTCTCTCTCTCTCTCTCTCTCTCTCTCTTCTCTCTCTCTCTGTCACACACACACTGACATGTGGAATTCCCCTCTTATGTCTGTTTTCTCGCAACATAAGCATATACATTCACATGTACACATCTTATCCTACTCTCAGACAGAGAGGGAGAGAAAGTCATTTCTCTCTTTTCTCTTTCTCTCTTTCTTCTCTCTCTCTCTCTCTCTCTCTAAACCTTCGTCTTCTCCATTTACCAAGGGTAAATAGTCCATTGACATTGCCCGGGATGTAACTTCTTTGTCAACACAACAAACACAAGGAGTTTATCCTATTAGACAAGACAAACTATTCTTGGTGTTCGCACTCTTTGCAGATCTGGTGTCACGTTTCCCGGTTTTGCTAAGCATCGTAGTTTGTTGGTTTTTGTCTATTACTTATTATATAAATATTACCTTCTTTGTCTTTGTATGTTAACAAGTTTTTTGTCTTTTTATGTTATTTGTTGATTGTTATATTTTCTTTCTATGTTTCCTTCTTTTTGATGTTCTCAACTGATGTAGTTTGATTGACAAGTTCAGGGCCATGTAGCTCGTTTTGTTAGATTTTTTTTCTTTATTTTTTATAGTAACAAATAAGAGTAAATTAGTTTTAAAGGGACTCTATTTGATTGGACATCCAGTATCCCATCATTATTTAGAATTAACAAAAGCAGCAGAGACGTTCCTTTGCTGAGAGAGAGAGAGAGAGAGAGACAGATGGTTCCAGAGAGAGAGAAAGAGAGATGATGAGGGTTTCATGAAAGCAGCTGGCAGGATTTCATGGAAGCCCTTCCTTTTGTAATTACGGTGTGCCTTATGTAATTATTTTGTTATGTGTAGGCAAAACAACCGAAATTATAGATTTAAAAATTGTCTAAACTTTAAAAAAAATCGCTCGTGTAGAATTCAAGCACATATTTTGGTTCTGTATAAATAAAATATCAGTGCGAATGAGACTCACAACTTTAAAACCATAATGACAAGTATTCCCTTGCTGTCACCTCTCAGTCTCAACCATTGTCTCCGAAAATTGTGAAGGAACAGCAGATTGCAGGTGCGATATGTCTCGCTTTATTCACGCTAGACGCAAGCTTATTGGGGATATCTGTCGCTCACAGGAATTGCAGTCACAGGGTTTGCCTTCCATAGTTTACTTCCATTTCCATTACTAACTGGAAAGACGTTGCCAAGAAATGTCCCAGTGGAAATGGAGGCTTCCAGTTCTGCACAGCATTCTATTAGCAAGGATCCTTAATTTGTCGGTTTGGTTTTCAGCGTTTTCCAGGTTCCAGTGTGACTTCGTGAGCGTTAATGGCTTCCTGATGGTTTGAGGTGGCTGTGTAATGAATTAGATCGTAAACAACGCTCCTTGACAACGCATGCTGCGTCTTTTATCGTGAGATTCAAAAACATCAATGGAAATATGATCATTCAAAACCCCTTCTTTACGACAGAAGAAATGGCAGAAGGAAAAGGAATATATCGAAGGAGAACACACGTCCCAAGCGATCATAAATTACTGTCACGAAGAAAGAATTCGAAAAAATGAGAGGAAACACACGTCTGTGTTTTCTCTCGTCAGGCGTGCCAAGATTCTTTTGCGCAAAAATTGTCCTGAAATTATTTTATGCTGACCTTGTTCACAGAATATTTAAAGTGATTTCATATATGGTTCCACATTCTTTCCGCTACTTGAACTAAAAACTGTATTTATTTTACACTAAAGGGGTGGGGGGAGTACCGTCAGTGCACCTTATGTGGTGCACTGTAGGCACTACTTAAGGTTCTTTGCAGCGTGCCTTCGACCCCTAGCTGCAACCCCTTTCGTTCCTTTTGCTGTACCTCCTTTCATATTCTCTTTCTTCCATCTTACTCTCGACCCTGTCCTAACAATTGATCCATAATGCAACTGCAAGGTTTCTTCCTGTTAAACCTTTCAAACCTTTTACTGTCAGTTTCCATTTCAGTTCTGAATGACCTCATAGGTCCCAGTGCTTGCCTTTGGCCTAAATTCTGTATTCAATTCAGTTTAATTCAACCTATTTATTTAAGGGCATATTCAGATGTTCACTTTTCAACCTACCCCTTTCCCCATTAGTGGGGGTTTATGTGTCTCGGTGTTCGGCAAGACTTTCGAGGTGGGGATAGTAACCCGGTGCTCTTCCCCACCCTGGTTACGAACCACCTCAGTTGGGTAATTACCAGGTATATGATAAAATGCTTTGGTCAACGTTGGGTTCTGGTTTTTATTTCATACTCTAAGAAAACGTTGATATTTCAAAGTAAAGTTACTCATATAGCAGCATTACTAAATTCGTCAATGGCCCACGAACGCCTTTCCTGTCCCGTTTTACCTTCTGCTCTCGGATTCTATTCATAAAAGAAAAGAATTTATTGGGAAAAAATAGAGTTGTGCATTTTCATCACCTTTCTACTATTATGAGCAAGGTTTACGATACTTTTCTAACGGGTGAAGAACTGGAAGAGGCAGGTTTTCAAGCCTCAGAAATGTTTAAATTAACGCAATGGAAATAAGATTAGCCTGTGTTATGCTGCGTTTCACTGCTCAGCCATGCTTTCATTATTTTAATAACTGTAACGCATCAAATTCAGAATTAGATTATGCTCATTGTGTGTAGGTTCCATTCTTATTGCCAGATCTACTGAAAACTGTAATTTATTCCTTATAAATATCGATGAAGTTAGTGTTATCATTCTGTGCAGCAGGTTAACACTGAGAGCATAGATTGGTAAATGCATACATGACTGCATCTTGAGGGATGAAAACAACTATTTTCACAAACAGAAGCTTTTGGCTGTTTGACATTTTACACATCAATTGGTACCTTTAATATTGACTCAGGTATCACGAGGTACCAACAGAAAGACCTTGTGTGACATCAACTCGTAATATTTGATTTCGTTGTTATGCAGTTTTAATATTCATTTGAATTATTTATGATGGACTAAAAACATTTAAGTGATTATGCAATTGTGTACATTTGCTGGTCCACTGGCTCTGCTCAGATGTCAGTTCGATCAAGTTACTGCTGTAGATCAGTTGGGCTGCTGTGGTGGGAGGTTGAAACCAACATTCTTTGGAAGCTTGAATTTCAAGTCAATGGTCCCCGTGTGCATGTTCCACGCGAATAGGTTTCATCTACCGAAATAATAATAAATAATAATAATAATAATAAGCCTTTTTTAAAATAATAAGAAATTTTTAAATCTAAAAATTTTGCCTGCCTGTTTTTACATACTGGAATGTTTACAGTTACAGGTGCTAACGTTAAAATCCATCTACTCTTCAACTATTGCAGCCTGTCATTAAAACAGTTATCTTGTAGAATAAGAGATGATGAAGAACAAGAATAAATTCAGCCTCGAACGAAGGGTTCTTTGGCGCAATCGAGTTTTGCACTGTACACCGTCTTTGCAATCAAGGACTTTCCATCCAAAAATTGTTTCTATCTTTCTGTGGTCTCCTGGTATAACGCTTTCAAACCTTTTACTATCAGCCCTTGGCGCAAGAAACTTTACCCCCATGGCTGGCGGTGGCTTATCTTTTTTCTATTCGTTGTCCATCAAGACACGATTAAAAGGTTTGAGGATTTGCACCTGATAAAATAAAACTAATTTGAAGCAGGATTACCCCAACGCAACTTTGTTTTTCGCATGGTGAGTTTTGATGATTGGAAGGTGGATGATCAATATACCAATTTGCAGTCCTCTAGCTTCAGTAGTTTTTAAGATCTGAGGGCGGACAGAAAAAATGTGGACGGACCGACAAAGCCATCTCAATAGTTTTCTTTTACAGAAAACTAAAAGGGATCTTTGCACATTTTAAATATCAGAAAATCGATAACTCTTTTATCAGGATGGTCATTTAATTTCTTTAGGCAATAAAAATGGAGGGTATTTAATCAATCTTTTTAGAATTAAGCGACTTTATAATCAATCTCTCAGTAAACCGTTTTTGCTCGTCATCCAGCTGCAGGGAATGGCCAAAACTCCACAAATTCCATCACTAATTTGATACTGATCTCTTCCCGTTTATTCTTGGATGATCGTTAACCAAATATCGAATGCAGTTTTGCTCGTCTTTCACTTTTTACAAAACGGCGGTATCTGATAGCTGTGTACGAAGAGTTGCAGCCGGGTAAGTAGATTCTCATGTTCTTTAAGGCACTTAATCATCATTCCTTTGACAATGACATTTATGAACACATTTACAATTCATGTATCTGTTCTATATACTCATCAAATTGTTTGTTTGTTGATTTATATCCATGTGCTCTTATTTAATTTCTTATATATATCTCATTGTTGTGTCTTTTTTTTTAACATGGAATTTACATTTTTCCTGTTTTACTTCTATTCATATCTCAAAAAGAAGCTCATCTTTCACCAGGGTTATAAGACAGCGTCTCCTTTTCTCACGAACAAAGGGAAAAATAAAGATTCTTTATAAAAGTTTGAGACCATTGTAGGTCCAATAAAATGAAGAGCTGTCTGCTTTTATCATCACTGGGAAGTCGAGAAGTCTGCCAAGGGCGAGACTGGGTTGAGAAAATTCTTTTTGGGGCGCGATAGAAAGTCGATGACCTTTTCGGATAAAGGTCACAGGGGTAAATTCAGATTTTTGTTTCCAAAAGACGAGAATGTGTTTCTTAATTCCTCTAAAGTTTAGAGTAAAGTTTGGCTTTAGAATAAACTCGTAGTGTCTTCTTTTTAAGTACGCATAATTTTGTTGCACGTATACATATTACGGAACTGTCAAGGTTGGGCGTTTTCATTCTTGTTCTTAGAGAAAGTTTACGATTTCCAGAACTGAGATTAGAAGCAATATATCACTGCAAAAGGGGAAAAGATTAAAGACCTAGGTAGATACTCTCTCTCTCTCTCTCTCTCTCTCTCTCTCTCTCTCTCTCTCTCTCTCTCTCTCTCTCTCTCTGAAATGATAAAGTCTTCCGGTTCATGTCTTAAAATGCTCTTTTGATGATATCCACTCTTGTTATGACACATATCCTAAATTGTTTATTCATCATTCTGTCCCTGATCGATTCATTCTGCGCAGGCGCAGGCACAGGCACAAAGCAGAGAGAGAGAGAGAGAGAGAGAGAGAGAGAGAGAGAGAGAGGGAAATCTTTGAAAAATTAAGATATAAATCATTATACTTGGAAAAGGGCCAATATTTACTTGAGCGTTGCACAAAGTTTCGTGAACTTTAGAAAACTGGTGACTCGTAGCCAATACCACCCCCCTCCCCTCTACCTTCCCAAACTCGCACGCATGCACACACACAAATTCACACTGGACACACCCAACACATCCACCGCCCTCAAGAAATGAGTCCATTATATTTCGCAGCAGTTTTGCCGTAAAAGAGACAAGACCTCTAGCAATGCAGCGCCAACACTCAACTTCTTCGGCAAAACTTTAGGTATTGCGGATAATGCCATTGCAATTTCCCCTGTGCGTTTCTTTCATTGAGTGCCCGTATGTCTCTCTCAGTCTCTCTCAGTCTCTCTCGTCATTGCCTGTCTCTTATCTCTCTCCACAGCAGGACAACTTCGGCGTGGCAGACTTTCGTTTTGCCTCCAAGTTTATGATGTCAGTCGATAAATCAGTCAGTAAGATTTTTTTTTTTTTTTTTTTACCGCGTTGTGATATTCAAGGATGGTGGGTTTAAAAACAAACTGATGCAAATATCTTAATTTATTTCAGCCTGTTATTTTATGATTTTTTCAAGTTTATGGTATATTGCATATTGCTACCAATAAACGGTATCAATATGTTGTAGTGTATTGGCATTTTTAATGTATCGAACCAGTCCAGATTATAGTTCATTTAATTATCTCTCTCTCTCTCTCTCTCTCTCTCTCTCTCTCTCTCTCTCTCTCTCTCTCTCTCTCTCTCTCTCCTTACTGGTTGTCAGGAGCCATCTTCGGTCACTGTTTACTTGCCTTCCAGTTATCTGCCAAATGTATCACCGATATCTTTTTGTTGTATTTCATCTGATATATCATTAATTATAATTTATGCTATTTTTTCCGAGAGAGAGAGAGAGAGAGAGAGAGAGAGAGAGAGAGAGAGAGAGAGAGAGAGAGTTTAAACAATAGATCAACATGAACTCTAAAATTCTATTTCATCCATTCTTAAGTTACCGTTACATACCACTCAGATTGGCAGAAATAGACTAATATTAAAAAGAAAAAAAATCTCATGAGTTTATCCTTTTCAGCAGCAGTTTCCAAGAAATGTCTTTTCGAGTCAGATATTGGGTAAGTGGGCCGACGTATGCCCAGTCTCTCAGTGCTCTTCGTAATCGCTCAGACTAGAGGTGCTTAGAGTTTAATAGCTTTTTCAAAGTCCTCATTTATCAAGATTATTTTTCCTCCGTGAATTTTGTCTCATTTTTCTCTTCTATCGTATTGCTAATGAGTTATCATAACTACGCTATTAACTTTTCTTGCAGTTGTTTTATTGCCATTATTGTTGCAGCTTTTGCTGAAGGTGTGCAAATTTAATGCTCAGGAAGTTGAAACATTTACTTTTTAAAACAGTTGTGATAGAGCAGAGGAAGGAATTTATAAACAGGAAATAGAACAGGTCACCCTTGCACTCATGAGTGCCGATATTACTGGAATGAAGGAGTGATAACAACGATTCATTTTTGCAAAATACTGGAAAGTTCATTATAAACCATTTGGAGCGTTTCACGTATTTCCTCTCTACTGGATTATCTTATAACCCCTCTCTCTCTCTCTCTCTCTCTCTCTCTCTCTCTCTCTGTTAATTACAGTTTTTCCTCTCTGGAGGAGTATCCTTTGCCCCTAAAATTCTACTGGAATGATGTATTTTGTGCTTTCCTTTGAAAGAGTTTGAAAGCGTTCGTAAAACGAACTTATTTCCCTTCTCTTTCATCCTCTCCATATTTCTCCTCAGCTCCTTTTTTCTTCCTGTCCTTTCCTTCCTCTTGAGCTGCCTTTTCTCTTTCCCTTTTAAATTCTTTGTTTACAGTAGTGCGGCGATTGTCTTAATATTTAAAATGTAGTTGAGTGAATATTTCTCAGTTTTACAGTGTATTGAAACAAACAAATTTGCTTTCGTAACTAGATGATATACTGACACTTAGACATCCTTCTACTAAGTACATCCATTTCTTAGTGAAAATACTATATGTACAAAATACTGTAATTACCTGTATATTCTCCGTTAAATGTTATCACTACGGCCATTTCTCAGAAAGTATACTAACCTAATAGCCTCCATTGCTCAGTAAATGTAGTGTCTGTTTCACTCGTTCGCCAAAATCTATGCATCGTCATACCACCAAAAAACTTTTAACGTTTGTGTTCCTTATATTTCTGGATATGCTTTCCACTGGAAGACTTCAAATCTAAAAGGAAATGTACGGAAAAATTTTCTTCAGGTTAGATTCAAACCCACACTAATTAGAAGACTGCAGTTAGTGTATATTCCGTTACTCTGCCGAGAAAAAGTAAAATATATATATATATATATATATATATATATATATATATATATATATATATATATATATACACAGTATATATATATATATATATATATATATATATATATATATATATATATTAATATAGTCATGATTATCGAATCAAATCGTCATGGATGCGAAAAGCAAATGGGATTTGACTGTACTTCACACTTATCTCGAATACTCGGCTTCCCTGTTTGAAAGTTTGACTGGGAGTCCCGTCGAGATGGAATGCAAACTTAGTCGGATTTCCCATTAAAATTCAGGAAGAAGAAGAAAGCGGAGGCAGGATGGGGCGGGCCATCGGGAGGATGAGAAGGAGGGAGGGGGCCATCGGGAGGATGAGAGTAGGGAGGGTGAGGGAAAGAGGAGGAGGAGGAGGAGGAGGAGGAGGAGGGAAGAAAGGGGAAAAAGAGGTCATTCAAACCCAGAAGGATTTTGTCAATAAGCGAATCTCTGCGAAGTTTTGTCCTGATTCGAAACAGATATCGGCTTTTGTTTTGCATCGAGAGAAGCGGAATTCGTTCACGTTGTTTCTGTCTGGCCCCAGTATGGAAAAATTCTTCCCAGTGAGAAGATTTTATTCTGTTATCTTCCTGAGGACGATTCTTTCTTGAGTCTATGAAACTCCGAGGTCGTACTCAAGCTTAGTTACTCACGTTGTGTTTAAGATAAATGTATAAATATAAATTATATATATATATATATATATATATATATATATATATATAAATATATAATATATATAGTGGTCGTTTCCTGGACATTTTCCTTTCACTTTAGTTCGATTAAATATCCAGCTTCCCTTCTGTAAACATATTCACTGTCCTACACATTTCGATATGTATACATATATACAGTATATATATATACTACTCAAGCTTAGTTACTCACGTTGTGTTTAAGATAAATGTATTTCATACATATAAATTATATATATATATATATATATATGTATATATATATATATATAAATATATAATATATATAGTGGAGTCGCTCTCACCCTTCCCTATCCTGGACATTTTCCCTTTCACTTTAGTTCGATTAAATATCCAGCTTCCCTTCTGTAAACATATTCACTGTCCTACACATTTCGATATGTATACATATATATATATATATATATATATATATATATATATATATATATATATATATATATATATATATATATATATGTATATATATATATATATATATATATATATATATATATATATATATATATATATATATATATAGAGAGAGAGAGAGAGAGAGAGAGAGAGAGAGAGAGAGAGAGAGAGAGAGAGAGAAAAATACCTACACGAAAGCTTGGTAATCTTCGTTTTCATGCCTCCTGTGGGGATAGAAGTATATGTGTACAGTTGTCACTGATATATAGAAACTACCTGCCGCTACATATCAAAGATATAAAGGAGCATGGATGAATTCTACCTCCAGAAGTAAATTCTCGGTAGAAATGTCAGCGAAACTCAACGTTTCCTGGAGGAGTTCAGCCTTGCTCGAGAATCAATGCATGTCTGCCACAGATAACGAACACTGTATTTTTATGTACCAAAGCGGTGGTTTTGCTGACTGCATTCGAGATATAAAGTCGCATGATATTCATGGTTCCGTTGGCTTCGTTTGATTTTGTTATTTCTTCTTATATTATGAGCTTTTTTTTCATAGTATTATTTCATCGTTATTGCTGTCATTGTAGTCACTGTTATCGTTGTTGTTAATATTTTAATTACCATCCTTGTTCTTTCATAATGATTGTTTGACTGGCTGACTTTATTTGAAGCCAAATTCACTTAGCATTTTGTTCATAATCATTCATAAGCAATCACCTCTCTCTCTCTCTCTCTCTCTCTCTCTCTCTCTCTCTCTCTCTCTCTCTCACACACACACACACACACACACACACGTCCTATTCTTTGTCTCAATCTTGATATTTGTTTTTGCTTATTTATAGTGGAACATATGAATAGAAACTCGGCACTTCACATTGTTTTTGATGTATTGCAATCGATTTATGATACAACTCTTCCTTGTAACGCAAACCTTTGGCGGTTCCTATGAGGAGAACAACAACTCCTCATTTGTCGAAAATGTTTTAATGAGGAACCTCTGGGATTTCCAGCGACTGGGGCAACGCCCTTCTCCCCATCTAAAATACTAGTTTAAAATTATTCGGGGCTTCCATCTCATTAAGACGCTTGGAAATCTCATTAGGACGTTCGGTAAAAACAAATGAATTTTATTATTATTATTATTATTATTATTATTATTATTATTATTATTATTATTATTATTATTATTATTATTAGTATTATTATTATTTTTATTATTATTATTATTATTATTATTATTATTATTATTTGCCCCAAGTAAGTAGTACTGGTGACGAAAGTGACGTAGTGTATGTTGGTGCTGAGTCCCATCCCACTCAGATTCAAGAGCAGCTTCATTTACGCAAGTAACCATTGTTGGTCGTAGAAGTATAGTGGAGGGAGTTTCTGCCATTGTTAAACATGACTCTGGCCTTATGTCGGCACAGGCTCTTGCTCCGCGGCCATCCGAGGTGGGGAAGTAATGCAAAACTTTGTCACATATTCCTCCGTTAACAGCAAACAGAAGCTGAATCAGTACAACGTAAGAACAGCAATTATCCGCGAGGATAACGAAATTTTCCCTGGATATTCTTTTCAATAGTTTTATGCCAAAGTCAACGAAGAATCGCCAGTTGAATACGCTAATTTAAATGGTGGGTAATAAATGCTATTTCCTAATGCGAGAAATAGCGAATTGTAGTTCGGGTTTTAGTGCCATTTTGAGCGCCAGTCGATGTTCCTATTTATAAGAAGATGCCAAGAGATACCGAAAGAAATAGTATGAAAAAGCTTTTAGTGAGGGATTTATGCTTTCATTAAGTGGGCAGTAAATATGCATTGTGGGAATGGAGGTGGGGAGACGTCCCCTCAAAAGTTTCTGAGTCATCATAATAGTGAAGTGCTTGTGAAGGGTTCTGTTACGTCGAGAGAGAGAGAGAGAGAGAGAGAGAGAGAGAGAGAGAGAGAGAGAGAGAGAGAGAGAGAGAGAGTGTGTGTGTGTGTGTGTGTGTTTGCGTATTTTTTAATTTAATCATCCATTAAAACAATATACCAAGAAATTTTCAAACGACCGAATTCGTTGACGTTGTCAAACGGATTGAAAGCCATAAACTCATATTCTGTTTTATCTTTGTTAGTAGTTGCCTCAGTCCTCTGTGCCTTGTAATTCTGTTTTTATCTATTTGTCTTATTTTTACTATCCACTACGTTTATTGTTTTCCATATGTGGCCATTCTCATCTTCGGTAACTTGCTACAGCACGATAGTTTTGCTTTTTGGCAGGCCCATATGAATGCGGGCTCATGTTGGATATTAATAACAATGTTCATACTATTATTAAGAATAATAATAGTAATTATAATTGTGATAATAAGCAGGTATTCCGATGGAAAGAGATAAAAGGACGAACCTCCTCACTGGTTAGGGATTCAAATCCCCAAGGACGGGGTTTGTCCCTCCTCAGTTGTAGTAAAAATGGCATGCAAAGAGCAATCTGCTTGCAAACACAGGAGGCAAAAGACCCTGCTCCTGCTGTTTCATTTCGGTGATTCGTTTAAGCCAATACTTTACATTGGCGTACAAAATGTAGACCAGAGACCAAGCTCTTGGACCTATGAGGTCATTCAAATCGGAAAATAGTGCTGGAGTAGTTGTTAGAGAGAGGGTAGAAAGTAAGACGGAAGAAAGAGAATATGATCAGAGGTACGATAAAAAGAATGAAAGTTGCTGCAGTTGTGGGCAGAAGGGACGCTGTAATGACACTGAAGTAGTGCCTACAGTGCACCGTGTGGGGTGCACTGACGGATTACCTCCCCCCCACCAAAGAGGCCAATACTTTGGATATCAATGACTTCTAACTCCGTCAGCTGAAGCAATACAGAATTTTTTCGCCTTCAAGAAATTCATCCCCATTTACCAACACTGCGAAATGGAAGTCATTTCTTATGACGAAGCGGGCAGGAGCCCTTGAAGGCTAAGGAATTCTGCATTGTTATGCATATGAACATCAGAGAACTACACAAGAATGCTTTTTCCTCTTGCAATATAAGATGAATAATGATGATGAAAATATTCTTATGCTGAAATATTCGGGGCGTTTTGACAGTTGATGACCATTTACACCACGAGCATAATAATAAGGTAATCAAAGAAATTGTATTGAAAAAGATCGTCGAAAAAACTCTTCAAATCAATAAAGGAAGAGACACGATCTCGGTGGAGAGCGCAAAACGTGATTTCCAACAATTCCTTAATATCTGAGGACGTCTGTAATTGGTTCCTTCCGGAATCTGTCATCCTGATTTCGAGCTGGATTTCGTTGACATGAAATCAGATATTGTCCTGCCTATCCTTCCCCCACACCCAACCTCTCTCTTTATCTGAGGTAAATTGAAGCCTTCGAAATTGTTTCACCCTCCACGAAGCTGAAAGGAACTCAAGTGTTTTGCCTGTGTCTGCTTGCTTGTCTTGTCCACAAAATATCCCAAAAAGTTGCGCATGGATTGAGGAACATTTAAATTGATTTTGAAACAGTTCGAATTAAGACATTTCTCTTGTGAAAGACTCCTTTGAAACTTATGAGTAATTTTTAATTGAAGTAAAGTGAGAGAATGCTTCAGGGTTCAAGGAAGGGTTTAGATTTTGAGACTTGTAGATTTGTGTGTGTACCCGGATCTTGTTACGGATCCCGAAGTAGAGCCAGTCCTTACTTCTTTATTTTTTATTCTTTTTTGCCAGAAGATTTCAGTTACACTTTGTTTTGAGATGGTCTGTGGGACAAGGAAGGGTCAGTAGGTTTTGAGAAGAGGGTGGATGTGAAGGTTACTCTAAAATCTGTTCTGGGTAAATATATCTTGATAATTATTGTATGAATGAAATTCTTATTTATTTGTCTTCGGAACGGATGCCGATTCAGATGTAATTTAGGATTTTCTCCTCTGGAGTACAGTGGATATTTGTAGAGGGTACACAACCCAGACGTGGATGCGAGTGCATATCCGGAATTGGAATGGATATTACTTAAATGTTTTGTTAACATAGCGATATATATATGTATATGTACATACATACATATATATATATATATATATATATATATATATATATATATATATATATATATATATATATATATATATATATATATATATATATATATATATATATATATATATATATATATATATATATATATATATATATATATATATATATACCCTGATTGTCACACCACTTTGTTATATCGTGACCTCAAGAACTGGAGCTATTTTCAAAATCTAAACCCCTTTGGTATGAGAACAGATAATATGATTGCTGTCATTTATGTGTACGACGGCAATTATTTCTCATTACTATTTAGGCATACCATGACCGTAAGTATTGATTACTGTTATATATGCATCCCATGATAATTCCTTTTACTATCTTACATGCATACTGTGATAACTGCATAGCGTTCACTCATTCAGGTACCCCTCGCGCCTCGCACCAGACCCGTAAGATTAGTTATAAGCTTCATATATTTTTGTTCTTATTAAAGGGATGAGTGTTAAACATGTCTGAGACCGCCATGAAGGAGTAGGCTTCTTCTTCCAGTCAGGAAGTAACCTCACAAGATTTTTTCTTTTTCTTTTTCTCGGCGACCTGAATACCTTCAGATGGCCTCCTATAGGCCAGGGAGGCTTTTCCTTGCCTGAAGAACTTGTCATAATGTAGATTTCACCGAGGATAGCTCAGTTCTTTCTTCAGTAAGTCGACGTCTTGTCATTACTAGATAGCTTAACCAGATGAGTGAGTCAGTGGCCTTCAGATTTACGACAATCTGGTCTCGAGGAATGAAGGCCCTGATTAAAGCAACCAGAGACTGCACAAGGATAATAAACTGGTTGGCGTTCGGGTAAGATTAATAAACATGACCTTTTATTTAAAAAAATAATAATTACATTGATGGTACCAAGATGCACATTCTTGAGCATTCATCTTTCGAGTTAAGATTCACATCTCTGTAATTACCCAATAAAGAACCTTGTGTTAACCCATGTAACTTGGCATAGATGCTACCTGTCACTGCAGATGGTTATGTGTCAAATCATTTCGACATCGTTCATATTTTAGTATTATTATTCCAAAAATTCTTCATATGGAACAACCAGCGTTCATTGGATGGCTAAGCGAGATCTGATGCAATAGGAGTGAGAGTGGAATGCAGATTAGAATATTAAATAAACATTAACTAAATAAAAGAAGTAGGTTACAATACAGAACAAGATAACAAATAAATCTGAAAAAAACTGACAAGTAAATATACTTTAAGAGAACAACAAAGGAGAAATATCAGAAAAGTTCAAGCAAGCAGAGTTGGGCCTTTGGTTTCTCGTACACGCCCAACAGACTTATTTTCACTTATTACATCAGAGTTACGACGCAGCTACGCTTGTTGCTATTCCTGAGGGAGATGACATAGATTTTCCTGCAAGATGCCTTCGCTGGTATTGGCAGACGTGACCAGCATTTTTGGTTACTGTATGATGTTCAGAACATCGTATCCATATGATTGCGCAACGCTTGGTCAGAACTGGAGAGGAGATAGGCTTTTTAGTTTTCTAGAAAAGAAAACTATTGAGATGACTTTGTCTGCTCCTCTGCACTTTTTCTGTCCGCCCTCAGACCTTAAAAACATCTGAGGCTAGAGGGCTATAATTTGATATGTTTGATGATTGGAAGGTGGATGATCAACATACCAATTTGCAGCCCTCTAGCCTCAGTACTTTATAAGATCAAAGGGCGGACAGAAAAAGTGCGGACGGACAAACAAAACCATCTCAATAGTTTTCTTTTACAGAAAACTAAACGGGATTATTTGCAGATTTTAAATATCATAAAATCGATAACTCTTTTATCAGGATGGTTATTTAATTCCTTTAGGGAATGAAAAAAATAAGTTATTTTACTCAATCTTTTTAGAATTAAGAGACTTCATAAATAATCTATTTCTAAGTATATAATCCGTTTTTGCTCGTCATCCGGCTGCAGGGAATGGCCAAAACTCCACAAATTCCGTCACTAATTTGGTACTGATCTCTTCCCGTTTATTCTTGGATGATCGTTAACCAAATATCGAATGCAGTTTTGCTCGTCTTTCACTTTTTACAAAGCTCCGGTATTTGATTGCTGTGTACGAAGAGTTGCAGCCGGCTAAGTAGATTCTCATGTTCTTTAAAGGCACTTAATCACCATTCCTTTTGACAATGACATTTATGAACACATTTACAATTCCTGTATCTATTCTGTATACTCATCAAATTGTTTGTTTGTTGATTTATATCTATTTGCTTGTGTTTAATTTCTTATGTGTCTCATTGTTGTTTCTTTTGTTTTTTTCCGTATGAAATTTACATTTTTCCTGTTTTACTTCTATTCATATCTCGAAAAGAAGCTCATGTTTCACCAGGGTTATCAGACAGCGTCTCCTTTGCTCATAAACAAAGGGAAAAAATATAGATTCTTCATAAAAGCTTGAGACCATTGTAGGGTCAATAAAATGAAGAGCTGTCTGCTTTTATCATCACTCGGGAAGTCGAGAAGTCTGCCAAGGACGAGACTGGGGAGAAAATTCTTTTTGGGGCGCGATAGGAAGTCGGTGACCTTTTCGGGATAAAGGTCACAGGGGTAAATTCAGCGTTTTCTTTCCAGAAGACGAGAATGCGTTTCTTAATTCCTCTAAAGTTTAGAGTAAAGTTTGGCTTTAGAATAAACTCGTCGCGTTTTCTTTAAGTGAGCAGAGTTGTGTTATATATACATTGGCCCATATTATATATATATATATATATATATATATATATATATATATATATATATATATATATATATATATATATATATATATATATATATATATATATATATATATATATATATATATATATATATATATATATATATATATATATATATATATATATATATATATATATATATATATATATATATATATATATATATATATACATATATACATATGTATATATATATACATATATACTGTATATGTGTATGTATGTATATGTATATATATATATATATACATATACATATATTTTATATATATATATATATATATATATATATATATATATATATATATATATATATATATATATATGTAACCTCTAACAAAAACACAAGTATACCAGAATCAACGCTAATATCTCTCGTGCTCAAGCCAAAAAATTCTACAGCAAATCTCGTTAATCCGATTTCATTCTGGCTCTCCCTCTAGCTCATGGAAATTACAAAAGCTGTTCAGAGCTCTTTCTCCTTATGTGTATAATTTCTGCTTTGTCATTCCCGACCTCTTTTTCAATGAATATCATGAAAGAGTTTAATTCCCCTATGATTTAAAAATAAACGTAATGTAAATAACATTAAAAGAATGATAAATATGACATTTCGGGGAAATCTGCATCACTTCGGAGTTTTCCAGAACTTTATGTTTGAGTTTGCCATCAATCTGCTCCTTTCTTTTTATTTAATTGTTCATTGTTTTATTCCTTACACAGGTTAGAAACGATTGTGTAGTTTTGGACTATTTCGTTACTAATTTTGAGTTTCACTTGTCTCCTCATCTTTGTACCTACTTGTGTTTGTGCATGGAGATATTTATTTTCAAGGCAGAAAAGATCATTAATTGCAACATTTCCGACGCTTTCCGAGCAGCCATTGATGCTGTGTTTGAGGAACGTGATCTTAGCTGGCAGTTCAGAATAGCCTCCAGTTCTCATAATTTTAGGCTTTGGTATTACCAAGATTTATTTTAGTTGCATCAATTCTGTTTTTGTCAATTTATGTATCAATATTTTTTCCTCTTTTTTAGTTTTCTGTCCGTCCGCCCTCAGATCTTAAAAATTACTGAGGCTAGAGGGCTGCAAATTGGTGTGTTGATCATCCACCCTCCAGTCATCAAACATACCAAATTGCAGCAATCTAGCCTCAGTAGTTTTTATTTTATTTAATGTTAAAATTAGCCATAATCGTGCATGTGGCAACGATATAGGACAGGCCACCACCGGGCCGTGTTTAAATTTTCATGGGCCGCGGCTCATACAGCCTTTTACCGAGACCACCGAAAGATAGATCTATTTTCGGTGGCCTTGATTATACGCTGTACAGAAAACTCGATTGCGCCGAAGAAACTTTTTTTTATTGTCATCGAATGATATCTGTGTTTTCAATGTTTCTCTTCTCGAAATAATTTTATAAATATTTGTCTGTCCATCTGAATGTCTATCAGACATGGAAATGCACACACACGTTCTCTCTCTCTCTCTCTCTCTCTCTCTCTCTCTCTCTCTCTCTCTCTCTCTCTCTCTCTCTCAGTATCACACATACACTGACACTCCCTCTTCATGTCGTTTTCTCGCAAACATCAGCATAAACATTCACATGTACACATCTTATCCTAATCTCAGACAGAGAGGGAGAGAAAGTTCTGTCTCTCTCTCTCTCTCTCTCTCTCTCTCTCTCTCTCTCTCTCTCTCTCTCTCTCTCTCTCTCAACCTTCGTCTTCTCCATTTACCAAGGGGTAAACAGCTTGACATTGCCCGGGATGTAATTCCCGTCAGCACAACCAACACAAGGAGTTTATCCTATTAGACAAGACAAACTATTCTTGGTGTTCTCACTCTTTGCAGATCTGGTGTCACGTTTCCTGGTTTTGCTAAGCATCGTAGTTTGCTGGTTTTTTGTTTTTTTATGTTATTTGTTAATTGTTATATTTTTCCGTGTTTCCTTCTTTTTTATTGTTCTCAACTGCAGTTTGATTGATGTTCCCAGACGGCCATATAGCTCGTTTTATTAGATTTTTTTTTTTTTATCATAGTACCAAATAAGAGTAAATTAGTTTTAAAGGGACTATATTTGATTGGACATCCAGTATCCCATCATTATTTAGAATTAACAAAAGCAGCAGAGACGTTCCGTTGCTGAGAGGGAGAGAGAGAGAGAGAGAGAGAGTGATGGTTTCGCGAAAGCAGATGATGAGGATTTCCTCATGGAAGCCCTACCTTTTATTTATGGCGTGGCTTATGTAATTATTTTGTGTGTAGCCAAAACATCCGAAATCGCAGATTTAAAAAATGTGTCTAAACTATAAAAAAAACTCGCCTCTGTAGAATTCAAGCGCTCATTTATGTTCTGTATAAATAAAATGTCAGTGCGAATGAGACTCACAACTTTAAAACCGTAATGACAAGTATTCCCTGCTGTCACCTCTCAGTCTCAGCCACTGTCTCCGAGAATTGTCAAGGAACAGCAGATTGCAGATGCGCTATATCTCGCTTTATTCATGCTAGACGCGAGCTTATTGAGAATATGTGTCGCTCACAGGATTTGCCTTTCATAGTTTGCTTCCATTTCCATTAACAACTGGAAAGACGTTGCTAAGAAATGTCCCAGTGGAAATGGAGGCCTCCAGTTCTGCACATCATTCTATCAGCAATTCTCCTTAATTTGTCGGCTTGTGATTCAATGTTTTCCAGGTTCCAGTGTGACTTCGTGAGTGTTAATAGCTTCCTGTTGGTTTGATGTGGCTGTGTAATGAATTAAATCGTAAAGAAGACTCCTTGAGAACGCATGGTGCGTCTTTTATCGTGAGATTCTTTCCCCAACATCAGTGGAAATATAATGGGAGAAGGGAAAGAGAAGTCTTGGGGTTTTTCCGCATAAACGTCGCCCCAAACGATCATAAATTAATGTCAGGAAGAAAGAATTCGGAAAAATTAGAAGAAACACGCGTCTGTATTTTCTCTCTCGTCAGACGTGCCAAGATTCTTTTGCGCAAAGATTTTCCTGAAATAAATTAGTTTATGCTGACCTTGTTCACAGAATCTTTAGACAGATTTCATATATGGTTCCACATTCTTTCCGCTACTTGAACTAAAAACTGTAATTATTTTGCCTTGTAGGGGGCGGTTAGCACCGTCAGTGCACTTCATGTAGTGCACTGTAGGCATTACTTAACGTTCTTTGTGGCGTGCCTCCGACCCCTAGCTGCAACCCCTTTCGTTCCTTTTACTCTGCCTCCTTTCACATTCTCTTTCTTCCATCTTACTCTCGACCCTCTCCTAACAGCTGATTCATAGTGCAGTTGCGAGGTTTCCTCCTGTTACACCTTTCAAACCTTTTACTGTCAGTTTCCATTTCAGCGCTGCATGACCTCATATGTCCCAGTGCTTGGCCTTTAACCTTAATTCTGTATTCAGTTCAATTCAATGTATTTATTTTAGGGCAAATTCAGATGTTCATTTTTCACCCTACCCCTTTCCCCATTAGGAGAAGTTTGTGTGCCTCGGTTTCGGCAAGACTTTCGAGATGGGGGTAGTAACCCAATGCTCTTCCTCGCCCTGGTTACGAACCACCTCAGTCGGGTAATAACCAGGTAAATAATTATATAACTGCATAGGTCAACATTGGGCTCTTTGGTTTTATTTAATACTCTGAGAAAACATTGATATTCAAAGTAAAGTTCCTCAAACAGAAGCACAGTTTGCTAAATTCGTCGATGTCGCACGAGCGCCTTTCCTGGCTCGTTTTACCATCTGGGAAAAAATAGAGTTGTGCATTTTCATCACCTTTCTACTATCATGAGCAAGGTTTACGATACTTTTCTAACGGGTGAAGAAATGGAAGAGGCATGTTTTTTAGTCTCTGAAATGTTTAGGTTAGATTAACGCAATGGAAATAAGATTAGCCCATCTTATGTTGCGTTCCACTTCTCAGCATTACTTTAATAACTGTAATGTATCACATTCAGAATTAGATTATGCACATTGTATGTAGGTTCTATTCTTATTGCCAGATCTACTGAAAGCTGGAATTTATTCCTTATAAATATCGATGAAGTTAGTGTTATTATCCTATGCAGTAGGTTAACAATGAGAGTATAGATTGGTAAATGCATACATGACTGCATCTTGAGTGATGAAAACAGCTATTTTCACAAGCAGACGCTTTTGGCTGTTTGACATTTTACACATCAATTGGTACCTTTAATGGTGACTCAGTGATTATGCAATTGTGTACATTTGCTGGTCCACTGGTATTGTCACTAGTGTCGTGACATGCCACTCAGATGTCGCGAGTTCGCACCTCCCGAAAGGGAATGAAAAAATTACTGGCTCTGTATCACGATCAGTTACTGTTGCAGTGTGGGGTCTGCAGTGGAAGGTTGAAACCAACATTCTTTGGAAGCTTGAATTTCAAGTCAGTGGCCCCTGTGTGCTTGTTACATGTGAATAGGTTTCATCTACCGAAATAATAATAATAATAACAATAATGAGGGCCTTTTTTCAAAGCTCTAAAAAGTTTTTAAATGAACGCTGGCAGCCTGTCATTTCTACAGTTATCTTGTAGAATAAGAGATAATACCCAAAAAAATGCGCCTTAGT
Organism: Macrobrachium rosenbergii; assembly: GCF_040412425.1. Classification (NCBI taxonomy): domain Eukaryota; kingdom Metazoa; phylum Arthropoda; class Malacostraca; order Decapoda; family Palaemonidae; genus Macrobrachium; species Macrobrachium rosenbergii. The sequence goes on along the minus strand of NC_089749.1, from coordinate 48,420,510 downwards.
TTCTCCAGCGCAATCGAGTTTTTTGTACATCGTATAATCAAGGCCACAGAAAATAGATCTATCGTTCGTTGGTCTCGGTATAATGCTGTATGAGCCGTGGCCATGAAGTTTAACCACGGGCCGGTGGTGACCTTTCTTATATCGTTGCCAGAAGCATGATTATGGGTAACTTTAACCATAAATGATTTAAAGTTACCCATAAATAAAATGAAAACTAGTGAGGCTAGATGGCTGCAATTTGTTATGTTTGATGATTGGAGGGTGGATGATCAACATACCAATTTGCAGCCCTCTAGCCTCAGATCTGAGGGCGGACAGAAAAAAGTGCGGACGGACAGCCAAAGTCGACACAACAATTTTCGTTTCAGAAAATTGAAGAAACAAAAGAATAAATTCAGCCTCGATCTCCGTACGGGGGTTGGTCAGTTCCGTCGGTGCACCTCACGTGGTGCACTGTGGTCATTACTTAAGGGTCTTTGCAGCGTCCCTTCAAATTTCTCATTCCTTTTACTGTACCTCCGTTCTTATTCTCTTTCTTCAATCTGACTTTCCATCCTCATTAACAATTGTTTCATAGTGCAACTGCTTTGAGGTTTTCCTCCTGTTACTCCTTTCAGACCTTTTACTATCAGTTTCCCTTTCGGCGCTGAGTGACCTCATAGGTCCCAGCGCTTGGCCTTTGGCCTAAATTCTGTATTCTATTCTTCTATTCTAAATTCAGCCTCGGATCCATCAAGACTCGTCGGAAAAGGGATTTGAGGATTTGCATTGATAAGAGAAAACCTAATTTGAAGCAGGATTACCCCAACGCCCGAGGGACTTTTGTTTTTTCTCGCATGGCGAGTTTCAATCAAGGGTTGGAAGGTGCATGATCAACATACCAATTTGCAGCCCTTAGCCTCAGTAGTTTTTAAGATCTGAGGGCGGACAGAAAAAGTGCGGACGGACAGACAAAGCCATCTCAATAGTTTTCTTTTACAGAAAACCAAAAGGGATTCTTTGCAGATTTTAAATGTCAGAAAATCGATAACTCTTATATAAGGATGGTCATTTAATTCCTTTAGGCAATAAAAAAAGGGAGGGTATTTTACTCAATCTTTTTAGAATTAAGCGACTTTATAATCAATCTCTCAGTAATCCGTTTTTGCTCGTCAACCGCCTGCAGGGAATGGCCAAAACTCCACAAATTCCGTCACTAATTTGATACTGATCTCTTCCCTTTTATTCTTGGATGATCGTTAACCAAATATCGAATGCAGTTTTGCTCGTCTTTCACTTTTTACAAAACGGTGGTATTCGATAGCTGTGTACGAAGAGTTGCAGCCGGGTAAGTAGATTCTCATGTTCTTTAAAGGCACTTAATCATCATTCCTTTTGACAATGACATTTATGAACACATTTACAATTCCTGTATCTATTCTGTATACTCATCAAATTGTTTGTTTGTTGATTTATATCTATTTGCTTGTTTTTAATTTCTTATATATCTCATTGTTGTTTCTTTTGTTTTTTTCCGTATGAAATTTACATTTTTCCTGTTTTACTTCTATTTATATCTCGAAAAGAAGCTCATGTTTCACCAGGGTTATCAGACAGCGTCTCCTTTTCTCAAGAACAAAGGGAAAAAATTAAAGGTGGTTCATAAAAGTTTGGTACCATTGTAGGTTCAATAAAATGAAGAGCTGTCTGCTTTTATCATCACTCAGGAAGTCGACAAGTCTGCCAAGGACGAGACTGTGGGAGAAAAGTCTTTTTGGGGCGCGATAGGAAGTCGGTGACCTTTTCGGGATAAAGGTCACAGGGTTAAATTCAGCGTTTTCTTTCCAGAAGACGAGAATGCGTTTCTTAATTCCTCTGAAGTTTAGAGTAAAGTCTGGCTTTAGAATAAACAAGTAGCGTTTTCTTTTAGTGAGCATAATTTTGTTGCACGTATATATATATATATATATATATATATATATATATATATATATATATATATATATATATATATACTGTACATATGTATGTATGTATGTATATGTGTATGTATTGTATATATACGCATGTGTAATAAAATGAATAAAATGAGAATCAAATATATATATATATATATATATATATATATATATATATATATATATATATATATATATATATATATATATATATATATATATATTATTATAAGGTGATATAATATTTATAACCATTTTGTAAGTGTTTGTAATGTCTCTGTGAAAATTTTTGATTTTTGCTTGCAAGATTCGTCATTTGCTGTGAAGACGTGATTTTAAAATGTCTTTTCTTACAGATATGTTGTGTGTTATGTAATCTTATGATTCTGTGGGATATTTTTCCCTTTTTGTTTAATGTTTGAAATTGTATTTTGAAAAGCTTATCAGGTTGCTACATCAATGTCTGCCGAGAGAAAAGGCTCGCTTTTCTGTTTGATCAGGTGCTTTTGGTCTAAAAGCATCCACTTTGTTATCGTGATGAGCTGTCACCCAGTCGGCGAGTTAACGGTTATGTTTTTATCACTGTGTGCTTATTCCGTCTGTATTAACTCTGTCTATGCCTATTCTGTTCTTAATCTAAGAAAGAGAGATAGAGAAATAGCATATAAGTGGTCTAAAAGCATCTTTATTTGTTTGCCCAGCTGCCTCAGGTTGACAAAAGTTTTTGTAAACCCTGAACCAGGAAGTGTCAATCATAAGGGATAACGTTTGTTTCACTTCAAGCCCGATCGTGTGTATACGAGTATACTTTGTATACGTGTGTGTAGGTGTATTCATACATGTGTATTCTCTGTGAACACCCTATGTGTATTCTCAGCCTACGAGATTAATAACCAGTGTCTTTAAAAAGGCATCAGCAGTCTAGTAGAAAGAGCCATTAGACCCAGACCTGTCTCTCTCTCTCTCTGTAATAGTGTCTGTAAAAGCTCTGTTAAACTCACCCCAGGAGTGTGTTAATTTTGTAGAAGGGTTCAGGAATATTACTTTGTACAAGTGTTGAAGAGGAGATATATATTGGTGTAATGTTTACTAAAGGTAATGTGGTGAATATTGAGTTTTGTTAATATTCTTGGTAAAAGAGATTTGTTGTGTTTGAATAAGTTTTAGAAAGACGTGAGTCAACGTTTCTTTTTATAAGGAAAGTTATATAAAAGATTGATGTAGTTTCTAAACACATTAGTGGTGATTGTGGTGTTTTCATTTTTGTGTGTCGCATTCTTATATGTCTGTGCTATCATATTATTATGATTTTATTGTTGCCGTGTTTTGCTGGTGATTTCTTAGCATTTTGTTAGTGCCTACCTGCTATAGAGATTTTTTGGAGAATGTTATGTGGATTTCAATCATTAATATTTTGGTGACTGTTTGTAATTCTTGAATCAGGTAAAAGCTTGGCACTTAAGTGATAGTTAATAGTTTGATTCTTACATAATCAGATTGTTTTCTTGATGAAGCAAAGTTTTGTGAATTAAACTTGATTAAGAGATACTTAAGTTTTACACTATTGTCCATTAATGGTAAATCTTTTGAGATTGTAAACTTTACATATAACTTTTGAACTTAGAAATAAACCTGTTTGTTTAAAGTTTTTAAAACATAGCTTTTCATTTTGATTACCAGTACTTACAGACATTAATGAGTGTGTATAAGGTAAGTGATGTATCTGTTTGTTGACCTGAGACTTATCTAGGTAAAATAGAACCAGAGAGACAGCTACAGTGCTGATTGAAGTGAAACTCATATTCCATTAATCTGGATATAACTTAATAATTGTTACCTCATCCATAACTTGATAAAGTTATATTGATTTTTGCCAGTGATAAGTAAGTTTATGAGATCATTGTACCTTTAGTGATTCAGTCGACTCTTTGTTATGAGGTTTCAAGTATCTGGTCGATGTGAGGTAACTTTTGGTATTATCACTTGCACAACAGATTTGTTGGCCTATTTGTGTAATAACCAGGTGCTTGATCACTTCATAACAATATAATATATATATATATATATATATATATATATAATATATATATATATATATATATATATATATATATATATTGTCATAAACTGGGGGTGTCTTGGTTGGGATGAGAATTGAACAAATTTGAAAATGGTGACTGCAAAGGGACCAAGTGCGCCCAGTCTATGAACAAAGGAAACGTTATTTGAAACTTACCTTAGATTTTCTCTGGTTTTACAATTAAATGAGGAAGGTCGCCATTGGAGTTAGAATTCTTTTACTATTTACAGGGGTTTATTTACAGAGATTTAGCAAAGAAACAAGGAGACAAACAAAACAAAATGGGAGCCGATGGGCAGACTCATTAATTTTATACATAGAACAATGATGCAGTGATTGGCAACAAGCAAGCTGAGTAATAAGGGGGGCCAATGTACAATACAATTATTCCAGTTACAATAATAATAGCTTAGTCATGCCCCGATTACACTAAATAGTCTCAGTTAAATGCTGCAAAGGACTGAACTCCAGGATGGGGAAAATAATTCATATAAAATTTTGGCGAGGCCACAATGGACTTCATGGATCAAACTACGACCAGGAATAGTTCGGGCTTGATAGGCAGTCAGAATTATCGGGCACAGAATGCGAAGAGCAGCTTATCTCCTGAAAGAGAGGTCCCTGATTAGAAACGGCGGCACACAATGAAGGAAATGGAATTCCCCTATAAATGTTACACATTGCACATGTTAAATATTAACCACTACGTAGCCCAGCAGATAATTATGAAGACATCACGTAGGAGCATTATGGGGATCGTAATTGCTTGGGCTTTTAACAATGAACATGTGATCGCACTCACACAAAGAGTAAATTTAAACACTGGTATTGCATAGCCTAGATTGCCCTTAAGTTACACTGGGAGAGGGATAAATGGATAATTATCACGGGATCTCAACTGAAATTCAGGGCACATTAATGGCGAGATATGGGAGGCTGGGTAGGACTCTTAACAAGGGAAAATTGCTTTGTGGAGGAAGGAGTTAAAGTTTAAAGAAATGGGAAATTTAAGGGGTTTTTAAGTGGAAAGGAAAGGGCTGGCTATTGACTACTTGCAACGTATGAACCTTGTATGACCATTTTGGGCGCCCAAACAATCGTCTTGGCTGTCCATGGAAGATAGTTCAACCAGAGGAGCGGAAGAGGATGCAGCACGTGCGTTCCTGACGAGGGTACAGGAGTCTCTGCCTTCTTCCAAAACACGCGTCTTGAACTTCGAACTTTGGGCCAATCGTACCTGCAAGGCGTCACACCCCAGCAAAAAAAGCAGAGGGAACAGGTTCTTAAAGTTAAATGCTTACAGATTAAAGTCCTACCTGGCCACTAGCCCTAATAAGCTCCTTTAGCCCTCCCATGCACTAAGTATTCCCACCTCACGCGATGGGGGGAGAAGGGGGGTTTGCATTGTTCCACGGATCGAACGATTTTAGGGGGAGGAAAGGAGGCCTAGATCCTTACGGGTGCTAACGGCTATTATCTGGTTCAAATATTCTCACGGCTACAACCTGCCATATTGGCATCCACGTTAAGCTAACGGAAATGAAAAAAATTCCTAGAAGTTAGCCTGATAACAGCTGAATAGGAGGGAGGGATGTAAATCCTTGATAATATATATATATTACATATATACATATACATATATATATATATATATATTATTGTATATATATATATATATATATATATATATATATATATATATATATATATATATATATATATATATATATATATATATATATATATATATATATATATATATATATATACACACACATTACCTGAACCCCTAACAAAAATACAACTATACCAGAGACAACACTAATATTTCTCGAGCTCAATCCAAAAAGTTCTACAGCAAATCTCGTTAATCGGATTTCTGTCTGGCTATCCAGCTCGTGGAAATTACAAAAGCTGTCTAGAGCTCTTTCTCATTATGTGCATAATTTCTGCTTTGTCACTCCCGACGTCTTTTTTCAATGAATATCATGAAAAAGTTTTAGTTCACGTATGATTTGAAAAAAAAAAAGAATTTAAATCACATTAAAAGAATGAAAAATATGACATTTCGGAGAAATCTGCATCACTGCGGAGTTTTCCAGAACTTTATGTTTGAGTCTGCCATCAATCTGCTCTTTCCTTTTTATTTAATTGTTCATTGTTTTATTCCTTACACAGGTTAGAAACGCTTGTGTAGTTTTGGACTCTTTCATTACTAATTTTGAGCTTCATATGCCGCCTCATCTTTGTACCTACTTGTGTTTGTGCGTGGACTCACATTTATTTTCATGGCAGAAAAGATCATTAATTGCAACATTTCCGACGCTTTCCAAGCAGCCATTAATGAATGCTGTGTTTGAGGAACGTGATCTTAGCTGGCAGTTCAGAATAGCCTCCAGTTCTCATAATTTTAGGCTTTGGTTTTAGCAAGATTTTTTTTAGTTGCATCAGTTCTGTTTTCTGTCGATTTTTGTATCAGTATTTTTTCTCTTTTTTTGTGCCGACTTTGTCTGTCCGTCCGCCCTCAGATCTTGAAAATTGCTGAAGCTAGAGGGCTGCAAATTGGTATGTTCATCATCCACCCCCCAGTCATCAAATATACCAAATTGCAGCCCTCTAGCCTTAATAGTTTTTATTTCATTTAATGTTAAACTTAGCCATAATCGTACATCAGGCAACGATATAGGACAGGCCACCACCGGGCCGTGGTTAAAGATTCATGGGCCTCGGCTCATACAGCATTATACCTAGACCACAGAAAGATAGATCTGTTTTCGGTGGCCTTGATTATACGTCGTACAGAAAACTCGATTGCGCCGAAGAAACTTTTTTAATTGATTTTTTATTATCACCGAATGATATATTTGCCACTGAATATCTATATTTTTAATGTTTCTTTTCTCGAAACAATTTTAAAAACATCTGTCTGTCAGTCTGAATGTCTCTTAGACATGGACATGCACACATGTTCTCTCTCTCTCTCTCTCTCTGACCCTTCGTCTTCTCCATTTACCAAAGAGTAAACAGCTTGACATTGCCCGGGATGTAACTTCTGTCAGCACAACCAACACAAGTTTATCCTATTAGACAAGACAAGCTATCCTTGGTGTTCGCACTCTTTGCAGATCTGGCGTCACGTTTCCCGGTTTTGCTAAGCATCGAAATTTGTTGGGTTTTCAGTCAATTATTTCTTATATATATTTCTATTATTACCTTCTTTGCCTTTGTATGGTAACAAGTTTTTTTGTCTTTTTATGTTATTTGCTAACTGTTATATTTTTCCTTGTTTCCTTCTTTTTGTTGTTCTCAACTGATGCAGTTTGATTGACAAGTCCAGGGCCATGTAGCTCGTTTTATTAGATTTTTTATATTTTTTCATCGTAACAAATAAGAGTAAATTAGTTTTAAAGGGACTATATTTGATTGGACATCCAATATCCCATCATTATTTAGAATTAACAAAAGCAGCAGACACGTTCCTTTGCTGAGAGAGAGAGAGAGAGAGAGAGAGAGAGAGAGAGAGAGAGAGAGAGAGAGAGAGATGATGGTTTCGCGAAAGCAGATGATGAGGATTTCCTCATGGAAGCCCTTCCTTTTATGATTACGGTGTTCTTTATGTAATTATTTTGTTATGTGTAGCCAAAACAACCGAAATTGTAGATTTAAAAAATGTATCTAAACTTTAAAAAACTCGCTCGTGTAGAATTGAAGCAAATATTTTGGCTCTGTATAAATAAAATATCAGTGCGAATGAGACTCACAACCTCTCAGTCTCAGCCACTGCACTGTCTCCGAGAATTGTGAAGGAACAGCAGATTGCAGGTGCGATATGTCTCGGTTTATTCACGCTAGACGCGAGCTCATTGGAGATATCTGTCGCTCACAGGAATTGCAGTCACAGGATTTGCCTTCCATAGTTTGCTTCCACTTCCATTACCAACTGGAAAGACATTGCCAAGAAATGTCCCAGTGGAAATGGAGGTTTCCAGTTCTGCACAGCATTCTATTAGCAAAGCTCCTTCATTTGTCGTTTTGTGTTTCAGCGTTTTCCAGGTTCCAGTGTGACTTCGTGAGCGTTAATGGCTTCCTGATGGTTTGAGATGGCTGTTATGAATTAGATCGTAAACAAGACTCCTTGACAACGCATGCTGCGTCTTTTATCGTGAGAGTCTTTCCCCAACATCAATGGAAATATGCTGCTTTCAAAAAAACCCTTCTTTACGACAGGAAGAAATGGGAGAAGGAAAAGAAATATATCGAAGGAGTATTTCTAGACAAATGACGTCCCAAGCGATCATAAATTACTGTCGCGAAGAAAGAATTCGGAAAAATGAGAGGAAACACACGTCTGTATTTTCTCTCTCGTCAGACGTGCCAAGATTCTTTTGCGCAAAGATTGTCCTGAAATAAATTATTTTGTGCTGACCTTGTTCACAGAATATTTAAACGGATTTCATATATGGTTCCACATTCTTTCCGCTACGTGAACTAAAAACTGTATTTATTTTACACTAATGGGGTGGGGGGGAGTACCGTCAGTGCACCTTATGTGGTGCACTGTGGGCACTACTTAAGGTTCTTTGCAGCGTGCCTTCGACCCCTAGCTGCAACCCCTTTCGTTCCTTTTGCTGTACCTCCTTTCATATTCTCTTTCTTCCATCTTACTCTCGACCCTCTCCTAACAATTGAATGATAATGCAACTGCAAGGTTTCTTCCTGTTAAACCTTTCAAACCTTTTACTGTCAGTTTCCATTTCAGCTCTGAGTGACCTCATAGGTCCCAGCGCTTGCCTTTGGCCTAAATTCTGTATTTAATTCAGTTTAATTCAATCTATTTATTTAAGGGCATATTCAGATGTTCACGTTTCAACCTACCCCTTTCCCCATTAGTGGTGGTTTATGTGTCTCGGTGTTCGGCAAGACTTTCGAGGTGGGGATAGTAACCCGGTGCTCTTCCCCACCCTGGTTACGAACCACCTCAGTTGGGTAATTACCAGGTATATGATTAAATGCTTTGGTCGACGTTGGGTTCTGGTTTTTATTTAATACTCTAAAAAACGTTATTTCAAAGTAAAGTTACTCATATAGCAGCATTACTAAATTCGTCAATGGCCCACGAACGCATTTCCTGGCCCGTTTTACCTTCTGCTCTCAGATTTGATTCATAAAAGAAAAGAATTTGTTGGGAAAAAATAGAGTTGTGCATTTTCATCACCTTTCTGCTATTATGAGCAAGGTTTACGATACTTCTCAGCGGGTGAAGAAATGGAAGAGTCAGGTTTACAAGTCTCAGAAATGTTTAGGTTAGATTAACGCAATTCAAATAAGATTAGCCTGTGTTATGCTGCGTTTCACTGCTCAGCTATGCTTTCATTATTTTAATAACTGTAACGCATCAAATTCAGAATTAGATTATGCTCATTGTGTGTAGGTTCCATTCTTATTGCCAGATCTACAGAAAATTGTAATTTATTCCTCATAAATATCGATGAAGTTAGTGGTAGCAACCTGTGCAGTAGGTTAACACTGGGAGCATAGATTGGTAAATGCCTACGTGGCTGCCTCTTGAGGGATGAAAACAACTATTTTCACAAGCAGACGCTTTTGGCTGTTTGGTATTTTACACATCAATTGGTACCTTTAATAGTGACTCGGGTATCGCGAGATGCCAAGAGAAAAACTTTGTGTGACATCAACTCTAATATTTGATTTCGTAGTTATGCAGTTTTAATATTCATTGGAATTATTTATGATGGACTAAAAACATTTAAGTGATTATGCAATTGTGTACATTTGCTGGTCCACTGGCTCTGTATCACGATCAGTTACTGCTGCAGGTTGGGCCTGCGGTGGGAGGTTGAAACCAACATTCTTTGGAAGCTTGAATTTCAAGTCAGTGGCCCCTGTGTGCTTGTTCCACGCGAATAGGTTTCATCTACCGAAATAATAATAATAATAATAATAATAATAATAATGAGGGCCTTTTTTCAAAGGTCTAAAAATTTTTTAAATGAATGCTGCCTGCCTGTTTCTTACATACTGGAATGTTTACAGTTACGGTGCTAACGTTAAAATCCATCTACTCTTCAACTATTGCAGCCTGTCATTAAAACAGTTATCTTGTAGAATAAGAGATGATGAAAAACAAGGGACCGAAGTTTCTTTGGCGCAATCGAGTTTTCTGTACACCGTATAATCAAGGCCACCAAAAATAGACCTATCTTTCGGTGGTCTCGGTATAACGCTGTATGAGCCGTTGGCCACGAAACTTTACCCACTGGCTGGCGGTGGCTTATCTTATATCGTTGTCAGAAGCACGATTATGGGTTACTTTAACCTTAAATAAAATAAAAACTAGTGAGGCTAGAGTGCTGCAATTTGGTATGTTTGATGATTCGAGGGTGGATGATCAACATACCAATTTGTAGTCCTCTAACCTCAGTGGTTTTTAAGATCTGAGGGCGGACAGAAAAAATGCGGACGGACCGACAAAGCCATCTCATTAGTTTTCTTTTACAGAAAACTAAAAGGGAGTCTTTGCACATTTTAAATATCAGAAAATTTCTTTTATCAGGATGCTCATTTAATTTCTTTAGGCAATAAAAAAGGGAGGGTATTCTTATCAATCTTTTTAGAATTAAGCGACTTTATAATCAGTCTCTCAGTAAACCGTTTTTGCTCGTCATCTGGCTGCAGGGAATGGCCAAAACTCCACAAATTCCGTCACTAATTTGGTACTGATCTCTTCCCGTTTATTCTTGGATGATCGTTAACCAAATATCGAATGCAGTTTTGCTCGTCTTTCACTTTTTACAAAACGGCGGTATCTGATAGCTGTGTACGAAGAGTTGCAGCCGGGTAAGTAGATTCTCATGTTCTTTAAAGGCACTTCATCATTCCTTTTGACAATGACATTTATGAACACATTTACAATTCCTGTATCTATTCTATATACTCATCAAATTGTGTTTGTTGATTTATGTTTATTTGCTTTTATTTAATTTCTTATATATCTCATTGTTGATTCTTCTGTTTTTTTTATATGGAATTTACATTTTTCCTGTTTTACTTCTATTCAGATCTCAAAAAGAAGCTCATGTTTCACCAGGGTTATGAGACAGTGTCTCCTTTTCTTATGAACAAAGGGAAAAATTAAAGATTCTTTATAAAAGTTTACCATTGTACGGTCAATAAAATGAAGAGCTGTCTGCTTTTATCATCACTCGGGAAGTCGAGAAGTCTGCCAAGGGCGAGACGGGGTTGGGGGGGGGGGGATTCTTTTTGGGGCGCGATAGAAAGTCGATGACCTTTTCGGATAAAGGTCACAGGGGTAAATTCAGATTTTTCTTTCCAAAAGACGAGAATGTGTTTCTTAATTCCTCTAAAGTTTAGAGTAAAGTTTGGCTTTAGAATAAACTCGTAGTGTCTTCTTTAAGTACGCATAATTTTGTTGCACGTATACATATTACGGAACTGTCAAGGTTGGGCGTTTTCATTCTGGTTCTTCCAGAAAGTTTACGATTTCCAGAACTGAGATTAGAAGCAATATATCACTGCAAAAGGGGAAAAGATTAAAGACTTAGTTAGATACTCTCTCTCTCTCTCTCTCTCTCTCTCTCTCTCTCTCTCTCTCTCTCTCTCTCTCTCTCTCTCTCTGAACTAATAAAGACTTCCGGTTCATGTGTTAAAATGTTCCTTTGATGATATACACTGTTGTTGTGACACATATCCTAAATTGAAGTTCATCATTCTGCCACTGCATCGATTCATTCTGCACAGGCGCAGGCACACACACACACACACAGAGAGAGAGAGAGAGAGAGAGAGAGAGAGAGAGAGAGAGAGAGAGAGAGAGAGAGAGAAATTTTTGAAAAATTAAGATATAAATCATTATACTTGGAAAAGCGCCAATATTTACTTGAACGCTGCACAAAGTTTCGTGAAAACTTTAGAAAACTGGTGACTCGTAGCCAATACCACCCCCCCTCTCCCCCCTCTACCTTCCCAAGCTCGCACGCATGCACACACACAAATTCACACTGGACACACCCGACACATCCACCGCCCTCAAGAAATGAGTCCATTATATTTCGCAGCAGTTTTGCCGTAAAAGAGACAAGACCTCTAGCAATGCAGCGCCAACACTCAACTTCTTCGGCAAAACTTTAGGTATTGCGGATAATGCCATTGCAATTTCCCCTGTGCGTTTCTTTCATTGATTGCCCGTATGTCTCTTTCAGTCTCTCAGTCTCTCTCAGTCTCTCTCGTCATTGCCTGTCTCTTATCTCTCTCCACAGCAGGACAACTTCGGCGTGGCAGACTTTCGTTTTGCCTCCAAGTTTATGATGTCAGTCGATAAATCAGTCAGTAAGATTTTTTTTTTTTTTACCGCGTTGTGATATTCAAGGATGGTGGGTTTAAAAACAAACTGATGCAAATATCTTAATTTATTTCAGCCTGTTATTTTATGATTTTTTCAAGTTTATGGTATATTGCATATTGCTACCAATAAACGGTATCAATATGTTGTAGTGTATTGGCATTTTTAATGTATCGAACCAGTCCAGATTATAGTTCATTTGATTATCTCTCTCTCTCTCTCTCTCTCTCTCTCTCTCTCTCTCTCTCTCTCTCTCTCTCTCTCTCTCTCTGGTTGTCAGGAGCCATCTTCGGTCACTGTTTACTTGCCTTCCAGTTATCTGCCAAATGTATCACCGATATCTTTTTGTTGTATTTCATCTGATATATCATTAATTATAATTTATGCTATTTTTTCCGAGAGAGAGAGAGAGAGAGAGAGAGAGAGAGAGAGAGAGAGAGAGAGAGAGAGAGAGTTTAAACAATAGATCAACATGAACTCTAAAATTCTATTTCATCCATTCCTAAGTTACCGTTACATACCACTCAGATTGGCAGAAATAGACTAATATTAAACAGAAAAAAAATCTCATGAGTTTATCCTTTTCAGCAGCAGTTTCCAAGAAATGTCTTTTCGAGTCAGATATTGGGTAAGTGGGCCGACGTATGCCCAGTCTCTCAGTGCTCTTCGTAATCGCTCAGACTAGAGGTGCTTAGAGTTTAATAGCTTTTTCAAAGTCCTCATTTATCAAGATTATTTTTCCTCCGTGAATTTTGTCTCATTTTTCTCTTCTATCGTATTGCTAATGAGTTATCATAACTACGCTATTAACTTTTCTTGCAGTTGTTTTATTGCCATTATTGTTGCAGCTTTTGCTGAAGGTGTGCAAATTTAATGCTCAGGAAGTTGAAACATTTACTTTTAAAACAGTTGTGATAGAGCAGAGGAAGGAATTTATAAACAGGAAATAGAACAGGTCACCCTTGCACTCATGAGTGCCGATATTACTGGAATGAAGGAGTGATAACAACGATTCATTTTTGCAAAATACTGGAAAGTTCATTATAAACCATTTGGAGCGTTTCACGTATTTCCTCTCTACTGGATTATCTTATAACCCCTCTCTCTCTCTCTCTCTCTCTCTCTCTCTCTCTCTCTCTCTCTCTCTCTCTCTCTGTTAATTACAGTTTTTCCTCTCTGGAGGAGTATCCTTTGCCCCTAAAATTCTACTGGAATGATGTATTTTGTGCTTTCCTCTGAAAGAGTTTGAAAGCGTTCGTAAAACGAACTTATTTCCCTTCTCTTTCGTCCTCTTCATATTTCTCCTCAGCTCCTTTTTTCTTCCTCTCCTTTCCTTCCTCTTGAGCTGCCTTTTCTCTTTCCCTTTTAAATTCTTTGTTTACAGTAGTGCGGCGATTGTCTTAATATTTAAAATGTAGTTGAGTGAATATTTCTCAGTTTTACAGTGTATTGAAACAAACAAATTTGCTTTCGTAACTAGATGATATATTGACACTTAGACATCCTTCTACTAAGTACATCCATTTCTTAGTGAAAATACTATATGTACAAAATACTGTAATTACCTGTATATTCTCCGTTAAATGTTATCACTACGGCCATTTCTCAGAAAGTATACTAACCTAATAGCCTCCATTGCTCAGTAAATGTAGTGTCTGTTTCACTCGTTCGCCAAAATCTATGCATCGTCATACCACCAAAAAACTTTTAACGTTTGTGTTCCTTATATTTCTGGATATGCTTTCCACTGGAAGACTTCAAATCTAAAAGGAAATGTACGGAAAAATTTTCTTCAGGTTAGATTCAAACCCACACTAATTAGAAGACTGCAGTTAGTGTATATTCCGTTACTCTGCCGAGAAAAAGTATATATATATATATATATATATATATATATATATATATATATATATATATATATATATATATATATATATATATATATATATATATATATATATATATATATATATATATATATATATATATATATATATATATATATATATGATTATATAATCAAATATCATATATGCGATATATAGCAAATATTTGATATATATATATATATATATATATATATATTTATATATATATCCCGTCGATATGGATATATAATATATATATATATAAAATTCAGGAAGAATATATATATATATATATATATATATATATATATATATATATATATATAGGGGGCTATATATATATATGATATATATATATATATAATAATATAGTCATGATTATCGAATCAAATCGTCATGGATGAGAAAAGCAAATGGGATTTGACTGTACTTCAAACACTTATCTCGAATACTTTTGGCTTCCCTGTTTGAAAGTTTGACTGGGAGTCCTGTCGAGATGGAATGCAAACTGAGTCGGATTTTGTTAAAATTCAGGAAGAAGAAGAAAGAGGAAGCAGGATGGGGCGGGCCATCAGGAGGATGAGAAGGAGGGAGGGGGCCATCCCAGGATGGGGAGTAGGGAGGGTGAGGGAAAGAGGGGAGGAGGAGGGGAGGAGAAGAAAGGGGAAAAGAGGTCATTCAAACCCAGAAGGATTTTGTCAATAAATGAATCTCTACATAAGCTTTGTCCTGATTCGAAACAGATATCGGCTTTTGTTTTGCATCAAGAGAAGCGGAATAAATATATATAGTATAGGAGTCGCTCGTTCACGCTGTTTCTGTCTGGCCCCAGTATGGAAAAATTCTTCCCAGTGAGAAGATTTTATCCTGTTATTTTCCTGAGGACGATTCTTGCTTGAGTCTATGAAGCTCCGAGGTCGTACTCAAGCTTAGTTACTCACGTTGTGTTTAAGATAAATGTATTTCATACATATAAATTATATATATATATATATATATATATATATATATATAATAAATATATAATATATATAGTGGAGTCGCTCTCACCCTTCCCTATCCTGGACATTTTCCCTTTCACTTTAGTTCGATTAAATATCCAGCTTCCCTTCTGTAAACATATTCACTGTCCTACACATTTCGATATGTATACATATATACAGTATATATGTATATATATATATATATATATATATATATATATATTGTATATATGTATATATATATATATATGTATATATATATATATATATATATATATATATATATATATATATATATATATATATATATATATATATATATATATATATATATATATAGAGAGAGAGAGAGAGAGAGAGAGAGAGAGAGAGAGAGAGAGAGAGAGAGAGAGAGAGAGAGAGGTAAATACCTACACGAAAGCTTGGTAATCTTCGTTTTCATACCTCCTGTGAGGATAGAAGTATATGTGTACAGTTGTCACTGATATATAGAAACTACCTGCCGCTACAGATCAAAGATATAAAGGAGCATGGATGAATTCTACCTCCAGAAGTAAATTCTCGGTAGAAATGTCAGCGAAACTCAACGTTTCCTGGAGGCTTTCGGCCTTGCTCGAGAATCAATGCATGTCTGCCACAGATAACGAACACTGTATTTTTATGTACCAAAGCGGTGGTTTTGCTGACTGCATTCGAGATATAAAGTCGCATGATATTCATGGTTCCGTTGGCTTCGTTTGATTTTGTTATTTCTTCTTATATTATGAGCTTTTTTCATAGGATTATTTCATCGTTATTGCTGTCATTGTAGTCACTGTTATCGTTGTTGTTAATATTTTAATTACCATCCTTATTCTTTCATAATGATTGTCTGACTGGCTGACTTTATTTGAAGCCAAATTCACTTAGCATTTTGTTCATAACCATTCATAAGCAATCACCTCTCTCTCTCTCTCTCTCTCTCTCTCTCTCTCTCTCTCTCTCTCTCTCTCTCTCTCTCTCACACACACACACACACACACACACACACACGTCCTATTCGTTGTCTCAATCTTGATATTTGTTTTTGCTTATTTATAGTGGAACATATGAATAGAAACTCGGCACTTCACATTGTTTTTGATGTATTGCAATCGATTTATGATACAACTCTTCTTTGTAACGCAAACCTTTGGCGGTTCCTATGAGGAGAACAACTCCTCATTTGTCGAAAATGTTTTAATGAGGAACCTCTGGGATTTCCAGCGACTGGGGCAACGCCCTTCTACCCATCTAAAATACTAAGTTTAAAATTATTCGGGGCTTCCGTCTCATTAAGACGCTTGGAAATCTCATTAGGACGTTCGGTAAAAACAAATGAATTTTATTATTATTATTATTATTATTATTATTATTATTATTATTATTATTATTATTATTATTATTTTTGCCCCAAGTAAGCGGTACTGGTGACGAAAGTGACGTAGTGTATGTTGGTGCTGAGTCCCATCCCACTCAGATTCAAGAGCAGCTTCATTTACGCAAGTAACCATTGTTGGTCGTAGAAGTATAGTGGAGGGAGTTTCTGCTATTGTTAAACATGACTCTGGCCTTATGTCGGCACAGGCTCTTGCTCCGCGGCCATCCCGAGGTGGGGAAGTAATGCAAAACTTTGTCACATATTCCTCCGTTAACAGCAAACAGAAGCTGAATCAGTACAGTGTAAGAACAGCAATTATCCGCGAGGATAACGAAATTTTCCCTGGATATTCTTTTCAATAGTTTTATGCCAAAGTCAACGAAGAATCGCCAGTTGAATACGCTAATTTAAATGGTGGGTAATAAATGCTATTTCCTAATATGAGAAATAGCGAATTGTAGTTCGGGTTTTAGTGCCATTTTGAGCGCCAGTCGGTGTTCCTATTTATAAGAAGATGCCAAGAGATACCAAAAGAGATAGTATGAAAAAGCTTTTAGTGAGGGATTTATGCTTTCATTAAGTAGGCAGTAAATATGCATTGTGGGAATGGAGGTGGGGAGACGTCCCCTCAAAAGTTTCTGAGTCATCATAATAGTGAAGTGCTTGTGAAGGAGAGAGAGAGAGAGAGAGAGAGAGAGAGAGAGAGAGAGAGAGAGAGAGAGAGAGAGAGAGAGAGAGTGTGTGTGTTTTTGCGTATTTTTAATTTAATCATCCATTAAAACAATATACCAAGAAATTTTCAAACGACCGAATTCGTTGACGTTGTCAAACGGATTGAAAGAAAGCCATAAACTCATATTCTGTTTTATCTTTGTTAGTAGTTGCCTCAGTCCTCTTTGCCTTGTAACTCTGTTTTTATCTATTTGTCTTATTTTTACTACTCCAATACGTTTATTGTTTTCCACGTGTGGCCATTCTCATCTTCGGTAACTTGCTACAGCACGATAGTTTTGCTTTTTGGCAGGCCCATATGAATGCGGGCTCATGTTGGATATTAATAACAATGTTCATACTATTATTAAGAATAATAATAGTAATTATAATTGTGATAATAAGCAGGTATTCCGATGGAAAGAGATAAAAGGACGAACCTCCTCATTGGTTAGGGATTCAAATCCCCAAGGGCAGGGTTTGTCCCTCCTCAGTTATAGTAAAAATGGCCATCTGCTGGCAAACATAGGAGGCAAAAGACCCTGCTTCTGCTGTTTCATTTCGGTGATTCGTTTAAGCCAATACTTTACATTGGCGTACAAAATGTAGACCAGAGACCAAGCTCTTGGACCTATGAGGTCATTCAAATCGGAAAATAGTGCTGGAGTAGTTGTTAGAGGAGGGTAGAAAGTAAGACGGAAGAAAGAGAATATGATCAGAGGTACGATAAAAGAATGAAAGTTGCTGCAGTTGTGGGCAGAAGGGACGCTGTAATGACACTGAAGTAGTGCCTACAGTGCACCGTGTGGGGTGCACTGACGGATTACCTCCCCACCAAAGAGGCCAATACTTTGGATATCAATGACTTCTAACTCCGTCAGCTGAAGCAATACAGAATTTTTTCGCCTTCAAGAAATTCATCCCCATTTACCAACACTGCGAAATGGAAGTCATTTCTTATGACGAAGCGGGCAGGAGCCCTTGAAGGCTAAGGAATTCTGCATTGTTATGCATATGAACATCAGAGAACTACACAAGAATGCTTTTTCCTCTTGCAATATAAGATGAATAATGATGATGAAAATATTCTTATGCTGAAATATTCGGGGGCGTTTTGACAGTTGATGACCATTTACACCACGAGCATAATAATAAGGTAATCAAAGAAATTGTATTGAAAAAGATCGTCGAAAAACTCTTCAAATCAATAAAGGACGAGGCACGATCTCGGTGGAGAGCGCAAAACGTGATTTCCAACAATTCCTTAATATCTGAGGACGTCTGTAATTGGTTCCTTCCGGAATCTGTCATCCTGATTTCGAGCTGGATTTCGTTGACATGAAATCAGATATTGTCCTGCCTATCCTTCCCCGACACCCAACCTCTCTTTATCTGAGGTAAATTGAAGCCTTCGAAATTGTTTTACCCTCCACGAAGCTGAAAGGAACTCAAGTGTTTTGCCTGTGTCTGCTTGCTTGTCTTGTCCACAAATTATCCCAAAAAGTTGCGCATGGATTGAGGAACATTTAAATTGATTTTGAAACAGTTCGAATTAAGACATTTCTCTTGTGAAAGACTCCTTTGAAACTTATGAGTAATTTTTAATTGAAGTAAAGTGAGAGAATGCTTCAGGGTTCAAGGAAGGGTTTAGATTTTGAGACTTGTAGATTTGTGTGTGTACCCGGATCTGGTTACGGATCCCGAAGTAGAGCCAGTCCTTACTTCTTTATTTTTTATTCTTTTTTGCCAGAAGATTTTAGTTACACTTTGTTTTGAGATGGTCTGTGGGACAAGGAAGGGTCAATAGGTTTTGAGAAGAGGGTGGATGTGAAGGTTACTCTAAAATCTGTTCTGGGTAAATATATCTTGATAATTATTGTATGAATGAAATTCTTATTTATTTGTCTTCGGAACGGATGCCGATTCAGATGTAATTTAGGATTTTCTCCTCTGAGTACAGTGGATATTTGTAGAGGGTACACAACCCAGACGTGGATGCGAGTGCATATCCGGAATTGGAATGGATATTACTTAAATGTTTTGTTAACATAGCGATATGGATATATGTTTTGTATATATATATATATATATATATATATA
>NC_089749.1:48268552-48396052 GCF_040412425.1 Macrobrachium rosenbergii | reverse complement strand
CAACTGCAGTTTGATTGACGAGCCCAGGGCCATGTAGCTCGTTTTATTAGATTTTTTATATTTTTTCATAGTACCAAATAAGAGTAAATTAGTTTTAAAGGGACTATATTTGATTGGACATCCAGTATCCCATCATTATTTAGAATTAACAAAAGCAGCAGAGACGTTCCGTTGCTGAGAGAGAGAGAGAGAGAGAGAGAGAGAGAGAGAGAGAGAGAGAGAGATGATGGTTTCGCGAAAGCAGATGATGAGGATTTCCTCATGGAAGCCCTACCTTTTATTTATGGCGTGGCTTATGTAATTATTTTGTGTGTAGCCAAAACATCCGAAATCGCAGATTTAAAAAATGTGTCTAAACTATAAAAAAACTCGCTTCTGTAGAATTCAAGCGCACATTTATGTTCTGTATAAATAAAATGTCAGTGCGAATGAGACTCACAACTTTAAAACCGTAATGACAAGTATTCCCTGCTGTCACCTCTCAGTCTCAGCCACTGTCTCCGAGAATTGTCAAGGAACAGCAGATTGCAGATGCGCTATATCTCGCTTTATTCATGCTAGACGCGAGCTTATTGAGAATATGTGTCGCTCACAGGATTTGCCTTTCATAGTTTGCTTCCATTTCCATTAACAACTGGAAAGACGTTGCTAAGAAATGTCCCAGTGGAAATGGAGGCCTCCAGTTCTGCAAATCATTCTATCAGCAATTCTCCTTAATTTGTCGGTTTGTGATTCAATGTTTTCCAGGTTCCAGTGTGACTTCGTGAGTGTTAATAGCTTCCTGTTGGTTTGATGTGGCTGTGTAATGAATTAAATCGTAAAGAAGACTCCTTGAGAACGCATGGTGCGTCTTTTATCGTGAGATTCTTTCCCCAACATCAGTGGAAATATAATGGGAGAAGGGAAAGAGAAGTCTTGGGGTTTTTCCGCATAAACGTCGTCCCAAGCGATCATAAATTAATGTCAGGAAGAAAGAATTCGGAAAAATTAGAAGAAACACGCGTCTGTATTTTCTCTCTCGTCAGACGTGCCAAGATTCTTTTGCGCAAAGATTGTCCTGAAATAAATTAGTTTATGCTGACCTTGTTCACAGAATCTTTAGACAGATTTCATATATGGTTCCACATTCTTTCCGCTACTTGAACTAAAAACTGTAATTATTTTGCCTTGTAGGGGGCGGTTAGCACCGTCAGTGCACTTCATGTAGTGCACTGTAGGCATTACTTAGGGTTTTTGTGGCGTGCCTCCGACCCCTAGCTGCAACCCCTTTCGTTCCTTTTACTCTGCCTCCTTTCACATTCTCTTTCTTCCATCTTACTCTCGACCCTCTCCTAACAGCTGATTCATAGTGCAGTTGCGAGGTTTCCTCCTGTTACACCTTTCAAACCTTTTACTGTCAGTTTCCATTTCAGCGCTGCATGACCTCATATGTCCCAGTGCTTGGCCTTTAGCCTTAATTCTGTACTCAGTTCAGTTCCATTCAATGTATTTATTTTAGGGCAAATTCAGATGTTCATTTGTCACCCTACCCCTTTCCCCATTAGGAGAGGTTTGTGTGCCTCGGGTTCGGCAAGACTTTCGAGATGGGGGTAGTAACCCAATGCTCTTCCTCGCCCTGGTTACGAACCACCTCAGTCGGGTAATAACCAGGTAAATAATTATATAACTGCATAGGTCAACATTGGGCTCTTTGGTTTTCTTTAATACTCTGAGAAAACATTGATATTCAAAGTAAAGTTCCTCAAACAGAAGCACAGTTTGCTAAATTCGTCGATGTCGCACGAGCGCCTTTCCTGGCTCGTTTTACCATCTGCTCTCAGATTTGATTCATAAAAGACAAAAGAATTTACCGGGAAAAAATAGAGTTGTGCATTTTCATCACCTTTCTACTATCATGAGCAAGGTTTACGATACTTTTCTAACGGCTGAAGAAATGGAAGAGGCATGTTTTCTAGTCTCTGAAATGTTTAGGTTAGATTAACGCAATGGAAGTAAGATTAGCCCATCTTATGTTGCGTTCCACTTCTCAGCATTACTTTAATAACTGTAATATATCACATTCAGAATTAGATTATGCTCACTGTATGTAGGTTCTATTCTTATTGCCAGATCTACTGAAAGTTGGAATTTATTCCTTATAAATATCGATGAAGTTAGTGTTATCATTCTATGCAGTAGGTTAAAAATGAGAGTATAGATTGGTAAATGCATACATGACTGCATCTTGAGAGATGAAAACAGCTATTTTCACAAGCAGACGCTTTTGGCTGTTTGGCATTTTACACATCAATTGGTACCTTTAATAATAGTGACTCAGTGATTACGCAATTGTGTACATTTGCTGGTCCACTGGTATTGTCACTAGTGTCGTGACATGCCACTCAGATGTCGCGAGTTCGCACCTCCCGAAAGGGAATGAAAAAATTACTGGCTCTGTATCACGATCAGTTACTGTTGCAGTGTGGGGTCTGCAGTGGAAGGTTGAAACCAACATTATTTGGAAGCTTGAATTTCAAGTCAGTGGCCCTGTGCTTGTTTGTTAGGTTTCATCATGAAATAAATAGGTTTCATCTACCGAAATAATAATAATAATAATAATAATGAGGGCCTTTTTTCAAAGCTCTAAAAAGTTTTTAAATGAACGCTGGCAGCCTGTCATTTCTACAGTTATCTTGTAGAATAAGAGATAATACAAAAAAAAAAATGCGCCTTAGTTTCTCCAGCGCAATCGAGTTTTTTGTACATCGTATAATCAAGGCCACAGAAAATAGATCTATCTTTCGTTGGTCTCGGTATAATGCTGTATGAGCCGTGGCCATGAAACTTTAACCACGGGCCGGTGGTGACCTATCTTATATCGTTGCCAGAAGCACGATTATGGGTAACTTTAACCATAAATAATTTAAAGTTACCCATAAATAAAATAAAAACTAGTGAGGCTAGATGGCTGCAATTTGTTATGTTTGATGATTGGAGGGTGGATAATCAACATACCTATTTGCAGCCCTCTAGCCTCAGATCTGAGAGCGGACAGAAAAAAGTGCGGACGGACAGCCAAAGTCGACACAACAGTTTTCGTTTCAGAAAATTGAAGAAACAAAAGAATAAATTCAGCCTCGATCTCCGTACGGGGGTTGGTCAGTGCCGTCGGTGCACCTCACGTGGTGCACCTCACGTGGTGCACTGTGGTCATTACTTAAGGGTCTTTGCAGAGTCCTTTCAACTTCTCTCATTCCTTTTACTGTACCTCCGTTCTTATTCTCTTTCTTCAATCTGACTTTCCATCCTCATTAACAATTGTTTCATAGTGCAACTGCTTTGAGGTTTTCCTCCTGCTACTCCTTTCAGACCTTTTACTATCAGTTTCCCTTTCGGCGCTGAGTGACCTCATAGGTCCCAGCGCTTGGCCTTTGGCCTAAATTCTATATTCTATTCTTCTGTTCTAAATTCAGCCTCGGATCCATCAAGACTCGTCGGAAAAGGGATTTGAGGATTTGCATTGATAAGAGAAAACCTAATTTGAAGCAGGATTACCCCCAACGCCCGAAGGACTTATTTTTTCTCGCATGGCGAGTTTTCAATCAAGGGTTGGAAGGTGGGTGATCAACATACCAATTTGCAGGCCTCTAACCTCAGTAGTTTTCAAGATCTGAGGGCGGACAGAAAAAGTGCGGACGGACAGACAAGGCCGTCACAATAGTTTTCTTTACAGAAAACCAAAAGGGATTCTTTGCAGATTTTAAATATAAAAAAATCGATAACTCTTATATAAGGATGGTCATTTAATTCCTTTGGGCAATAAAAAAAAGAGAGGGTATTTTACTCGATCTTTTTAGAATTAAGCGACTTTATAATAAATCTCTCAGTAATCCGTTTTTGCTCGTCAACCGCCTGCGGGGAATGGCCAAAACTCCACAAACTCCGTCACTAATTTGATACTGATCTCTTCCCGTTTATTCTTGGATGATCGTTAACCAAATATCGAATGCAGTTTTGCTCGTCTTTCACTTTTTACAAAACGGCGGTATCTGATAGCTGTGTACGAAGAGTTGCGGCCGGTTAAGTAGCTTCTCATGTTCTTTTAAGGCACTTAATCATCATTCCTTTTGACAATGACATTTATGAACACATTTACAATTCCTGTATCTATTCTATATATTCATCAAATTGTCTGTTTGTTGATTTATGTCTATTTTCTTTTATTTAATTTCTTATATATTTCATTGTTGTTTCTTCTGTTTTTTTTTATATGGAATTTACATTTTTCCTGTTTTACTTCTATTCATATCTCAAAAAGAACCTCATGTTTCACCAGGGTTATGAGACAGCGTCTCCTTTTCTCATGAAGAAAGGGAAAAATTAAAGATTCTTAGTAAAAGTTTGAGACCATTGTGGATTCAATAAAATGAAGAGCTGTCTGCTTTTATCATCACTCGGGAAGTCGAGAAGTCTGCCAAGGACGGGACTGGGGAGAAAATTCTTTTTGGGGCGCGATGGCAAGTCGGTGACCTTTTCGGGATAAAGGTCACAGGGGTAAATTCAGCGTTTTCTTTCCAAATGACGAGAATGCGTTTCTTAATTCCTCTGAAGTTTAGAGTAAAGTTTGGCTTTAGAATAAACTCGTAGCGTTTTCTTTTAGAGCATAATTTTGTTGCACGTTTATATATATATATATATATATATATATATATATATTATATATATATATATATATATATATATATAATGTATATATATATGCATGTTTAATAAAATGAATAAATGTCCTGGAATGAAGTCGAAGATTATTACTTATTGCTTCCCTGCTTTTCTGAGAATCGAATATATATATATAATATATATATATGTATATATGTATATATATATATATATATATATATATATATATATATATATATATATATATATATATATATATAAATATATATTACCTGAACCTCTAATAAAAATACAGCTGTACCAGAGACAACGCTAATATTCTCGTGCTCAAGCCGAAAAATTCTACAGCGAATCTCGTTAATCCGATTTCATTCTGGCTGTCCAGCTCATGGAAATTACAAAAGCTGTTCAGAGCACTTTCTCATTATGTGCATAGCTTTGTCATTCCCGACCTCTTTTTCAATGAATGTCATGAAAGACTTTAAGTTCACGTATGATTTAAAAAAAAAATAATTTAAATCACATTACAAGAATGAAAAATATGACATTTCGGAGAAATCTGCATCACTTCGGAGTTTTCCATAACTTTGTGTTTGAGTTTGCCATCAATCTGCTCTTTCCTTTTTATTTGATTAATCTTTGTATTATTCCTTACACAGGTTAGAAACGATTGTGTAGTTTTGGACTCTTTCGTTACTAATTTTGAGATTCATATACCGTCTCATCTACGTACCTGCTTATGTTTATACATGGATGCACATTTTTTCAAGGCAGAAAAGATCATTAATTTTAATGCTGTGTTTGATGAACGCGATCTCAGCTGGCAGTTCAGAATAGCCTCCAGTTCTCATAATTTTAGGCTTTGGTTTTAGCAAGGGTTTTTTTTTTTTTTTTTTAGTTGCATCAGTTCTGTTTTATGTCGATTTTTGTATCAGTATTTTTTCTCTTTTTTTGTGCCGGCTTTGTCTGTCCGTCCGCCCTCAGATCTTAAAAACTGCTGAGGCTAGAGGGCTGCAAATTGGTATGTTGATCATCCACCCTCCAATCATCAAACATAGCAAATTGCAGTCCTCTAGTCTCTGCAGTTTTTATTTTATTTAAGGTTAAAGTTAGCCATAATCGTGCATCTAGCAACGATATAGGACAGACCACCACCGGGCCGTGATTAAAGATTCATGGGCTGCGGCCCATACATTATACCGAGACTACTGAAAGATAGATCTATTTGCGGTGACCTTGAAAACTCGATTGCGCCGAAGAAACTTCGGCGCATTTTTTCACTTGTTTTTTTTATTTTCATCGCATGATATCTTTGTTACTGAATGATATCTATGTTTTCAGTGCTTCTCTTCTCGAAATAATTTTAAAAATATTTATCTGTCCGTCTGAATGTCTCTCAGACATGTACATGCACACACTTTCAACTCTCTCTCTCTCTCTCTCTCTCTCTCTCTCTCTCTCTCTCTCTCTCTCACACACACACACACACACACTCACACTGACACTCCCTCTTTATGTCGTTTTCTCGCAAATACATGCAAAAATATTCACATGTACACATCTTATCTTACTCTCAGACATGAGAACTCTCTCTCTCTCTCTCTCTCTCTCTCTCTCACACACACACACACACACACACACACACACACACACACACACACACACACACACACACACTGACACACCCCTCTTTATGTCGTTTTCTCGCAAATACATGCAAAAATATTCACATGTACACATCTTATCTTACTCTCAGACATGAGAACTCTCTCTCTCTCTCTCTCTCTCTCTCTCTCTCTCTCTCTCTCTCTCTCTCTCTCTCTCTCACACACACACACACACACACACACACACACACACACACACACACACACACTGACACTCCCTCTTTATATCGTTTTCTCAAATACATGCAAAAATATTCACATGTACACATCTTATCTTACTCTCAGACATGAGAACTCTCTCTCTCTCTCTCTCTCTCTCTCTCTCTCTCTCTCTCTCTCTCTCTCTCTCTCTCTCTCTCTCTGACCCGTCGTCTTCTCCATTTACCAAGGGGTAAACAGCTTGACATTGCCCGGGATGTAATTCCCGTCAGCACAACAAACACAAGGAGTTTATCCTATTAGACAAGACAAACTATTCTTGGTATTCGCACTCTTTGCAGATCTGGTGTCACGTTTCCCGGTTTTGCTAAGCATCGTAATTTGTTGGGTTTTTCGGGCAAAATATTACTTACATATTTATAATATTACCTTCTTTTCCTTTGTATGGTAACAAGTTTTTTGTCTTTTTATGTTATTTGTTGATTGTTATATTTTCCCGTGTTTCCTTCTTTTTGTTGTTCTCAACTGATGTAGTTTGATTGACAAGTTCAGGCCATGTTCCTCTTTTTATTAGATTTTTATATTTTTATAGTAACAAATAAGAGTAAATTGATTGGACATCCAGTATCCCATCATTTTTTAGAATTAACAAAAGCAGCAGAGACGTTCCTTTGCTGAGAGAAAGAGAGAGAGAGAGATGATGGTGTCGCGAAAGCAGATGATGAGGATTTCCTCATGGAAGCCCTACCTTTTATGATTATGGCGTGCCTTATGTAATTATTTTGTTATGTGTAGCCAAAACAACTGAAATTATAGATTTAAGAATTGTGTCTAAACTTTAAAAAAACTCGCTCGTGAAGATTTCAAGCACATATCTAGGTTCTGTAGAAATAAAATACCAGTGCGAATGACACTCACAACTTTAAAACCATAATGACAAGTATTCCCTGCTGTCACCTCTCAGTCTCAGCCACTGTCTCCGAGAATTGTCAAGGAACAGCAGATTGCAGGTGCGATATGTCTCGCTTTATTCACGCTAGACGCAAGCTTATTGGAGATATCTGTCGCTCACAGGAATTGCAGTCACAGGATTTGCCTTCCATGGTTTGCTTCCATTTCCATTACTAACTGGAAAGACGTTGCCAAGAAATGACCCAGTGGAAATGGAGGCTTCCAGTTCTGCACAGCATTCTATTAGCAAGGCTCCTTAATTTGTCGGTTTGTGCTTCAACATTTCCAGGTTCCAGTGTGACTTCGTGAACGTTAATGGCTTCATGATGGTTTGAAGTGGCTGTGTAATGAATTAAATCGTAAACAAGACTCCTTGACAACGCATGCTGCGTCTTTTATCGTGAGATTCTTTCCCCAACATCAATAGAAATATGATGCTTTCATAAAACCCCTTCTTTACGACAGGAAGAAATGGCAGAAGGAAAAGAAATATATCGAAGGAGTATTTCTGGACAAATGACGTCCCAAGCGATCATAAATTACTGTCACGAAGAAAGAATTCGGAAAAATGAGAGGGAACACACGTCCGTGTTTTCTCTCTCGTCAGACGTGCCAAGATTCTTTTGCGCAAAAATTGTCCTGAAATTATTTTATGCTGACCCTGTTCACAGAATATTTAAACGGATTTCATATATGGTTCAACATTCTTTCCGCTACTTGAACTAAAAACTGTATTTACTTTACACTAAGGGGGTGGGTTCGTACCGTCAGTGCACCTTATGTGGTGCACTGTAGGCATTACTTAAGGTTCTTTGCAGCCCGTTTTACCTTCTGCTCTGAGATTTTATTCATAAAAGAAAAGAATTTGTTGGGAAAAATAGAGTTGTGCATTTTCATCACCTTTCTGCTATTATGAGCAAGGTTTACGATACTTCTCAGCGGGTGAAGAAATGGAAGAGTCAGGTTTACAAGTCTCAGAAATGTTTCGGTTAGATTAACGCAATGGAAATAAGATTAACCTGTGTTATGCTGCGTTCCACTGCTCAGCCATGCTTTCATTATTTTAATAAGTGCAACGCATCAAATTCAGAATTAGATTATGCTCATTGTGTGTAGGTTCCATTCCTATTGCCAGATCTAATGAAAACTGTAAGGTTAAGTACACCTTAGTTTAACCAGACCACTGAGCTGATTAACAGCTCTCCTAGGGCTGGCCCGAAGGATTAGAATTATCTTACGTGGCTGAGAACCAATTGGTTACCTAGCAACGGGACCTACAGCTTATTGTGGAATCCGAACCACATTATAGCGAGAAATGAATTTCTATCACCAGAAATAAATTCCTTTAATTCTTCATTGGCTGGCTGGAGACTCGAACTCGGGCCTAGGAGAGTGCTAGCCGAGAACTCCACCGACTGGTCCAACGAGGAACTGAAAATTGTAATTTATTCCTTATAAATATCGATGAAGTTAGTGTTACCATTCTGTGCAGCAGGTTAACACTGAGAGCATAGATTGGTAAATGCTTACATGACTGCATCTTGAGGGATGAAAACAACTATTTTCACAAACAGACGCTTTTGGCTGTTTGATATTTTACACATCAATTGGTACCTTTAATAGTAACTCGGGTATCACCTTTAATAGTGACTCGGGTATCACGAGATGCCAAGAGAAAAACCTTAGTGTGACATCAGCTCGTAATATCTGATGTCGTCGCTCTGTGGTTTTAATATTCGTTTGAATTATTTATGATGGATTAAAGAACATTTCAGTGATTATACAGATTGTGTACATTTGGTAAGGTCACTGGTGTCGTGACATGGCGCTCAGATGTCGCAAGTTCGCGCCTCCCCCAAGGCAATGAAAAAATTACTGGCTCTGTATCATGATCAGTTACTGCTGCAGTGTGGGGTCTGCAATGGAAGGTTGAAACCAGCATTCTTTGGAAGCTTGAATTTCAAGTCAATAATAATAATAATAATAATAATAATAATAATAATAATAATAATAATAATAATAATAATGAGGGCCTTTTTTTCAAAGGTCTAAAAGATTTCTAAATGAACGCTGTCTGCTTGTTTCTTACATACTGGAATGTTCACAGTTACGGTGCTAACGTTAAAATCCATCTTCTCTTCAACTGTTGCAGCCTGTCATTTCTACAGTTATCTTTTAGAATAAGAGGTAATACAAAAAAAAATTATCCGAAGTTTCTCTGGCGCAATCGAGTTTTCTATACATAGTATAATCACTGCCACCGAAAACAGATCTATCTTTCGATGGTCTCGATATAATGCTGTATGAACCGCGACCCATGAAACTTTAATTACGGGTCGGTGGTGGCCTATCTTATGTCGTTGCCAGAAGCACGATTCTGGGTAACTTTAACCTTAAATAAAATAAAACTACTGAGGCTAGAGGGCAGCAATTCGGTATGTTTGATGATTGGAGGATGGATGATCAACATAGCAATTTGCATCCCTCTAGCCTCAGTAGTTTTTAAGATCTGAGGGCGGACATTAGAAAGTGCGGACGGACAGACGAAGTCGGCACAACAGTTCTTTTCAGAAAATTGAAAAACCAAAAGAATAAATTCAGCCTCGATCCCCGTTATGGGGGGTTGGTTAGTGCCGTCAGTGCACCTCACGTGGTACACTGTAGGCATTACTTAAGGGTCTTTGCAGAGTCACTTCGGCCCCTAGCTGCAGCTTCTCTCATTCCTTTTACTGTACCTCCGTTTTTATTCTCTTTCTTCAATCTGACTTTCCATCCTCATGAACAATTGTTTCATAGAGCAACTGCGAGGTTTTCCTCCTGTTACACTATTACACTTTCGCACTGTCAATTTCCCTTTCAGCGCTGAATGACCTTACAGGTCCCAGCGTTTGACCTTTGGCCTAAATTCTATATTCTGTTCTATTCTTCTATTCTAAATTTAGCGTCGAATCCATCAAGACTCGTCGAGAAAGGGTTTTGAGGATTTGCATTGATAAGAGAAAACCGAATTTGAAGCAGGATTACCCCAACGCCCGAGGGACTTTTGTTTTTCCTCGCATGGCGAGTTTTCAATCAAGGGTTGGCGCTCACGTTGGTCTCTGCTTCGGCCAAGTTCAATTTAGACTCGAAATTTTCAAGTATTGAGATTTCTGCTTAAGAAATTTTGCTAATAGTATATAAGTATATCTACATACGTAGATATACTTATATACTATTATATGTGTGTGTGTAAATCAAAGCCAATTTACTTAAAAGTCCTGCTGTATGAATAACTTGACTTTGAAATACCAACATTGTCATAAAGTATTGAAATAGAAGCCTTTGAACATAATGTTCTTTTGAAGCACATTGCCTTCCGTTGACCTGAGCAGTGATATTTATACCTGGGAGTTAATCGACCGAGATGGGTCGCAACCAGAGTGGAGGAAAGCATGGGGTCACCATCCTTATCTCGAAAGACTTGCTAAAAACAGAGACAAAAAGTCTTCAAGAGCCTCTCCCACTGATGGGGGAAGGGGTGGTTTGAAAAATGAACATTTGAATTTGCTTGATAATGAAAATAAATTTTATGTACCGGAAAGAATGTGGAACAGTATATAAACTCCGCGTAAAGATTCTGATAACAGGATCAGCACGAAATCATTTTCTTTCCTGACAAACATTGCTCGAAGGAATCTGAGCATATCTGATGAGGGAGAAAAATAGACACGAGTTTCCTCGCTTTTTTGCCAGTTTTTTCTTCGTTTCAGTAATTCGCGATCGCTAGGGACGTCATTTGTTTGGAAAAACTTCCTCGAGAGCTTTTTTCCTTTCTTTTCTTTAGTCAAGGAGAGGTTTTATGAAAGTATCGTATTTCCATCGATGTTGGGGAAAGGCTCTCACGATAAAAGACGAAGACGCATCATGCATTGTCAAAGAGTGCTGTTTACGATTTAGCACTTGACACAGCCACCTCAAACCATCAAGTTATCATTTACGCTCACATAGCCACAAATGAGACCTGGAAAGTGCTGAAACACAAACCGACAAACTAAGGAGCCTTACTATTCGAATGTTGTGCAGAACTGGAAGTCTCTAAACTCGATGGGACACTTGACAAATTGTCCTTCAGTGGGTAAGGAAAATGAAAGTAATTTATGGGGGCAAATCATGTTACTCTTGTATATAGCGCTTCCAGTTCCTGTGAGTGCCAGACATTCTCAATATGGACGCGTCTCTCATGAATGGAGCGTGATATATCGTACTTACAATTTGTTATTCCTTGACACTCTTTGGCAACAGTGGCTGGGAGCCGACAGAAGGGTAATACCTGTCATTTTGTTTTTAAACATGTGAATATTATTGGCAATATCATCTTAAATTCTATTAAGGGTAAAGTTTTTTCCAATTTTGGAGACAGTGTTTGAATCTATAATTTCGATTATTTTTGGATACCCACAAAACGTAATTACATACGGCATACCAAAATCATACACGGTATGGCTTCCATGAGGTAACAATCAATACCCACTAGACGAGGTCGTTCTCTCTCTCTCTCTCTCTCTCTCTCTCTCTCTCTCTCTCTCTCTCTCTCTCTCTCTCTCTCTCTCTCTCTCTCGTTTAAATGAGCAAAGCAACTCCTCCTCCTTTACTATTGTTACTTTTGAATAGTGAAGGAATACTGGGTTTCCATTTAATTAGGATCCTATAGAGTTGATTGATTTGTACTTATTATTATTAAAAAAAAACCATAAAAGTAATAAAGCAAACCGAGAGACCCTTATCAGTCAGACTTCACCAAATAGAATATAGCAAAGAAGAAGGAATTCTTAAAAGCATACAAGCAAAAAACAAATAACTTAAAAAAAACAGAAACAAGTTAACAAAGAAGAAAAAAAAAAGATATAATAATCAAAAAAGAAAAAACAAAAGATAATATAATACTAGTGATAGGCCTTGTGAAAACGGTTAGGTAAGTAAAGAATTATTACTCTACATTTACAAGGAATGCTTACAAGAAAGACTAAAGTTTGTCTGTCTAATAGGATAAACTCTTTGTGTTTGTTATGCTGACAGCGACTGCATCACCTGCTAGCGCAATTTGCTTATTCAGCTGCTACCAGAGAAGACGCGAGAGAGAGAGAGAGAGAGAGAGAGAGAGAGAGAGAGAGAGAGAGAGGGGAAGGGGCGACAAGACATTTCCATGTAACAGAGGAAGAGTTTTTGCGCACGTTGTGTTTGTGAGAAAGTGATGTATGTATGTATGTATGTATGTATGTATGTATGTTTGTTTGTATGTTAGATAAAGAGTGAGCAAGAGGTAGTGCGTATGCGCGTTTGAGAGGTCTCAACCGCACCTGATAAGCACCCACTCAACTACTTCATGCCCGGGTTTCCATGCCCATGCCTAAAATGCCCCGGAGTAATCGCGCCCTGAATTTTCTTTCAGCATCTGCAGTCCCAGAAGAGCAGAGATTGCTACCTTTCCTTTGAAATCTCTTCCTTTTCTCCCTAGTTCATAAACCTATAACCAGGAATACATCGCTGCTGTTTATCCAGCCATGAACATAAGCTGCCACACTGAGCGTAGGTGAATGCTTTTATTCAAGATGCCGCCGAAAAATAATGAATTCCAGCTCCTCCTTGGCACATCTTCAACAACACCGGGATTCACTGTTATTACACTTCCCATTAAACTGTTGGGCGCCAGGAAATTTAGAATGTTCAGGAAACCTGTCCATCTTAATTCCGTTCCATTATCACGATAGTTTTTCTCATCTAGAGGCAATAAATTGTGCTCATCGTTGGCAGAGTCCTAAACTTGTTGAGTGATTGGTGACAGCAGACAGCTCTTCATTTTATTGAACTTACCACCCTATGGTATTATTTTTAATTTCTTTATTATTGTAAAAGATGTTACATTTTGTCAAAACATAAATGTAAGACATGGAAAATATCATTCTCATATGGGGAAAGAACTGTAGAAACAGCAATGAGAAATATAAGAAATTAAACATGAAAGAAGGTGGTGGAAGTAAGCTATCGAACAAGTAGTAGAGGATAAAGAAACACGAATGGTAAATGTGTTTATAAATGACATTAAAGTTGATTGATGCTTGGTGTTTTAAGAGAAGTTGGACAGCTTTCCATAATTTCACATTTCATTGATTAAGTAGTGTGTGTGTATATTTGCGTGTAACAAAATTCTTTCATGAGTCAGAAATAAAGTTTGAAATGAAAAACGTCCTCTTTGTTTTACACATGCGAGCCAATTTCAAAATCCATCTTTTCTACAGCTAATGAAGACAGTTCTTGTACTAAAATGAAAACTAAGCATCAGATCTTGTGAATTAAAAGATAGAAATACGCAGGAGAATAAATTTAGCCTCGCACCCATTAAAAATAGTCAGGAAAGGTATTTGAGGATTTGTATTTATTAAAGAAAACTAAATCTGCAACAGGTCTAACCCAACACCCGCTTGACTTGCCTTTTCGCTTGGCAAGTTTTCAATCCAGAGTTGGCGCTGATGCTGGTCTTTGCTTCAGCTGACGTCAGTTCAGACTTGAATTTTCCATGTAACAAGATTTCTGCTACAGAAGTTTTACTAATGTATGTATGTATATATATATATATATATATATATATATATATATATATATATATATATATATATATATATATATATATATATAAATATAATGTATGCATATATATACATATATATATACAAATATATATGTACATATAATTTTAATTTATATTTAAATACTATGTATATATATGTATATATATACATATATATTTTTCATATATATATATATATATATATATATATATATATATATATATATATATATATATATATATATATATATATATATATATATATTTTTTAGTTGGTCTTCGAATCTCGAGTTTCGTTGGTGTTCGTCTAATTTGCTTTATATTGTAATTATGTGCTTTAAGATGAGTAATTTTTCTCAACATATATTTTTTTTTTTATCGTAATTTTCAGCTGGAAAATGGAACTGGTCCCCAGATCGTTGCACTAATAAAGCTATGTTGATTTGAAACGACGTCTGCATTGAGACCCTTTCTGCTATATATATATATATATATATATATATATATATATATATATATATATATATATATATATATATATATATATGAAAATAAGAAGGCCCATAAAACACTATTTAAACGTTGAAACCATATATTTCGGGCACTTGTTTCTGTGCCCCTGTTCACTGGTAGAATATGGACAGGTGGAAACTTACAATGGTATATATACAAAAACATGAAGGTGTGGCCTTAGGCCTCCGATGTTATGGAGGTGGCGTTTCTTAAGAAGGAGGAGAATGACCAAATTCCCTAGTGGTTTTTGGCCTCATTAGCTCCCGTTTGGCGATGGATCCGGCGGTCGCGTTTCTTGGGTCATCTTCTTCAGGAGGGTTTGAGGATTAAGGTGTCGATGGCGTCCGATTTCCAATGTCCTCCTGACAGGTTCATATTGTTGGTTTGATTGATGATAGCAGATTCCAGCATCTTTCTTTGTACGGACAGCTACTCTTGAAAACCAACTCCGCCCCACAGTTAATGACATGCCTGTATTTCTAAAATGTAGGAAAATTCCCGAACTCTCCAAGCGTAACGCACTGATCTTTTGTGCTCTGTTATTCTTTGCGAGAGCGATCTACCTGTCTCGCTTACATAGATGTCATGACAATTACTACGGTATCTTGTAAACTCCGGCTTCTTGCCGTTTGTTATTTAAGTATCGTTAACGAAGCGAACTCCCGATGGATTTGGGATAATGGAAAATGAAAGGATTATTAGAGCTGAGTTGTTCGGTGGCCTTTTGGATGTTTTCATCGTATGGAAGCTTTATTTTGTTGTTGAAATCTATTTGTCTGTTGTGAGGGGACCTCTGTGTAGTATATTTTATTTGCTTTGTTAATAGCCCTCTCGATAATGTGTGTGGATAGAGCAGTTGTGTTAGGTGTTGGCGGATCATGGTAAATTCTTTATCCAGGTACTCATTTGAACATATCCTAAGTCCTCTGAGGAATAAGTTGCACCCTACCATGATTTTTACGGAGACGTCGTGGTAGCTTAAGAAATGAATGTAGGAGACAGCGAAGGTGAGTTTTCTATATACTGTAAATGCATACCTGTTCTGTTTTCTTATGATCAGTACATCTGGGAACGGCAGTTTTCCGTCCTTTTCCCATTCTGTTTTAAATTTTATGGTCGGAACTAGCAAATTTAGCCTATTAAACATGCAGAGGATTTCAT
Source organism: Macrobrachium rosenbergii (assembly GCF_040412425.1). Classification (NCBI taxonomy): domain Eukaryota; kingdom Metazoa; phylum Arthropoda; class Malacostraca; order Decapoda; family Palaemonidae; genus Macrobrachium; species Macrobrachium rosenbergii. Next base: position 48,380,338 of record NC_089749.1, on the reverse strand, counting down.
ACAAAAATTTAATAGTTTAAACATCCCCTCAAACAACATCAAATTGCTCAGTCTAGACGTCGAGTCATTATTTACTAAAGTCCCGATTGCCGACGTGTTGTCTTTCTTGAAGAGGAAGTTACAACCATATGAAGACCATTTTCCTCTTGGCATAGATAAAACTTTAAAACTTATCAACCTCTGTGTAACTAACAACGTGTTTTCTTTCAATGGTAATTTTACAAACAAAAATTTGGCTGTAGCATGGGAAGTCCCCTATCACCCCTTCTAGCAAACTTGTACATGGAATATTTCGAAACAGAACTTTTTCGTCTATCAAACCCCATAATATGATCTGGCTTAGATACGTAGATGATATCTTTACTTTCTGGGACAATAGCTGGGGACTTTAATGAATTTTTAATAGGCTAAATTCGCTAGTTCCGACCATAAAACTTAAAACAGAATGGGAAAAGGACGGAAAACTGCCGTTCCTAGATGTACTGATCATAAGAAAACAGAACAGGTATGCATTTACAGTATATAGAAAACCCACCTTCGCTGTCTCCTACATTCATTTCTTAAGCTACCACGACGTCTCCGTAAAGGTAGGGTGCAACTTATTCCTCAGAGGACTTAGGATATGTTCAAATGAGTACCTGGATAAAGAATTTAACACGATCCGCCAACACCTAACGCAACTGCTCTATCCACCACACATTATCGAGAGGGCTATTAACAAAGCAAATAAAATATACTATAGAGGTCCCACTCACAACAGACAAATAGATTTCAACAACAAAATAAAGCTTCCATACAATGAAAACATCCAAAAGGCCACTGAACAACTCAGTTCTAATAATCCTTTCATTTTCCATTATCCCAAATCCATCGGGAGTTCGCTCGTTAACGTATACTTAAATAACAAAAGGCAAGAAGCCGGAGTTTACAAGATACCGTGTAGTAATTGTCATGACATCTATGTAGGCGAGACAGGTAGATCGCTCTCGCAAAGAATAACAGAGCACAAAAGATCAGTACGTTACGCTTCCGGAGAGTTCGGGAATTTTCCTACATTTTAGAAATACAGGGCATGTCATTAACTGGAGTGGGGTGGAGTTGGTTTTCAAGAGTAGCTGTCCGTACAAAAGAAAGATGCTGGAATCTGCTATCATCAATCAAACCAACAATATGAACCTGTCAGGAGGACATTGGAAATCGGACGACCATCGACACCTTAATCCTCAAACCCTCCTGAAGAAGATGACCCAAGAAACGCGACTGCCGGATCCATCGCCAAACGGGAGCTAATGAGGCCAAAAACCACTAGGGAATTTGGTCATTCTCCTCCTTCTTAAGAAACGCCACCTCCATAACATCGGAGGCCTAAGGCCACACCTTCATGTTTTTGTATATATGCCATTGTAACTTTCCACCTGTCCATATTCTACCAGTGAACAGGGGCACAGAAACAAGTGCCCAAATATACGTTTTCAACGTTTAAATAGTGTTTTATGGGCCTTTCTTATTTTCATATTACACTGTAGTATTACAGGAAAGAGACATTCATATATATATATATATATATATATATATATATATATATATATATATATATATATATATATATATATATAAATATATATGTATATATGTATATATGTATATATATATATATATATATATATATATATATATATATATATATATATATATATATATATATATATATAATGTATGTATATACATATATACATGTATATATATATATATATATATATATATATATATATATATATATATATATATATATATATATAGAATCTACTGGTCCCTTTTACCGAAAACATATGTAATTGTAATAGCCACAATGCCCTCTTAACTTCTCGGATTCTTTGCGCATTTTTGGATAAGCTTGTCACTACAAAGCCTAAGATCCAAGTGCGAGAAGTCTGAAGCAGTCATGATGTCCGGCAGGGAAACAAACCCGCGTCTCATAATCACAACGAGGTCACGTTGCCGACTTGACCATGAGAAGGGTAAGTCTTTTGTCTCTTACACATACATATACCTGTCGAATTCAGATATATTTATTAGAGCTGGAATACACCCATCCTCACCATCGTGGCTAAGTGGGCAATCGTTTTGATTGCTTTAAGGCTGAAATATATTTTTAAAATCTACTGGTCTTTTTCTACTAGATATACGAGTATATGTAATTGTAATGACCACAATAGCCTCTTAACTTCTCAAATCGCGCAGGTATATATATATGTACGAGAGGTAATAGACTTTTATCCTTCTAATGGTCAGGTCAGCAACGTGACCTCGTTCTGATTATGGGACGCGGGTTCGTTTCCCGCTGCCGGACATCATAACTGCTTCAAAAATCTTGCACTTCGATCTAAGGCTTTGTAGTGACAAGCGTATCAAAAAAAGCGCGAAGAATTCGAGAAGTTAAGAGGTCATTGTGGTTATTACAAGTTTGGGAAGAGTCCTGAGACCCACACCAGGCCTCCCACTCCCTTTCCCATTTTGCTCTATTTACGAGACGCCTTCGGGTTATGCTCCGCCCTTGCATTAAGCCGACATCTTATTACCAACACCACCACCACTTAGCATCTTCTCGCCAAACTTTTCATAAAGAAGCCAAAGTCTGGTGGCAAAACTGACATCACTTGTTTTCGCAGTTGTGTGATGCGGACTGAATGACTGAGCCTTCCCAAATTTTGCACCAGTAAAGATATATATATATAAATTATATATAAATATATATATATATATATATATATATATATATATATATATATATATATATATATATATATATATATATATATATATATAATTTATAATTTCCGACATAGTGCAATGTTTATGACAAAATTATCTGCGGCCTGAAGACGTGCGCAAACAGATATCAAATGAACGTACGTAACGTGACTGATTTTACATTAACATAAAAAATATATGCGGTATTTTGGATAATGCTGAGTGACAAGATTTCTCATGTGCCGAGAAAGGTGTTCGTGATGTACACTCGAATACCACTTAGCCCTAAACCAACAACCCTGTGGCGTCTTTAAGCGGTCCTTTTTGTAGTTTAGTCACGACAGTCTCCTCAATGTCTCTAACTTTATCTTAAGACATTTATTACCACTTCTACTTCTCATTAGAACAGCTTCATAGCCTTGGCTTATCTTTTACAGTCATTTAGCGAGCTCTGATGCGCTTATTAGCTTTCTCTTGGAGGGGCTCGAGCAAATCATTTGTGCGATAAGACTTTTCTTCTCTACACAATTGCCACCGACAGATTCTGGTGCTTGCACGCTCAGGAGGTTTTCCTATGTTTCATGCATAAATAATTATAAGCAACCTAGTATATATATATATATATATATATATATATATATATATATATATATATATATATATATATATATATATATATATATATATCTATATCTGTGTGTATATAATGTATGCATGTATATATGTATGTGTACTATTCACTATGAGGAGGTTGTTTAACATGCCTTACAAGGAAATTAAGGAATCTACAACATTATATTCTTTTTAAATGTATTTCACATTTCTCCCTTTCTTATCCGCTGTCCTCCGGCAACCGGACTGTCACGGTTCCTGTCCTGTTCAAACTATGAAGGAACTCCTTGGCAAGAATTATGTATTTCGAAGGACGATTAGGTTACCACTTCGTCAACGCGCTTGGAGGATGTAGGATTCCCTAATACAGGATTATAGTTAAAGTAGAAGGATGCCACGGAAGTCAAATGAGACTCTCTCTCTCTCTCTCTCTTTCTCTCTCTTTCCTCTCTCTCTCTCTCTCTCTCTCTCTCTCTCTCTCTCTCTCTCTCTCTCTCTCTCTCTCTCTCTCTCTCGTTTTGTGAAAGATTTCAGCTAATAGTTTGCTGGGCAAATATTGCCTTTGGATTTAACTTTGAAGCTTGAACACAGCTGGGGTAATTGGCATCTAAATTGCTTTTCAACCACTAATCTGGAAAGACAACCATGGAATAAGAATCTTCCAGATGGATTTAAGATTATCGGGGTCGTGGGTACGCGAACACACGCACACACACACACATGCTTATACAACCGGAAGGTTTAAGCCATTTGGCGTCATTCCCTATAAGAACAAAAGACGTATTATGATACACACACACACACACACACACACACACACACACATATATATATATATATATATATATATATATATATATATATATATATATATATATATATATATATATTATTTAAAATGTACAGTATATGTATATATATATATATATATATATATATATATATATATATATATATATATATATATATATATATATATATATATATATAAAGTCTGGGTTCTCATTGGACAACAATGAGATATGTGATGACCTGTCAGTGGCTCTCACAGCAGGTGGATTTGTGCTGACATTGAATTTGCTTAGTCGGATGCAGAGAACTATTTGATCATGGTCCTAGCACAATGAAACAGCGTGACAGAACGTTGAACTAATGCACCGGAAGTGCCCCAGATTTCCGGTGGGGTACGCGCTTGTGTGTGTGCGATCTCCCATGAGTTACTTATGGGAGGAACAGTTCTCTCACGAGGGAGATGGCCTCGATCTTCAATGGATCATGTGTGTGTTTAGCCTGGTGTAGTGTTTAAAGAAACCGCCAGTATGAAGATACGTTATTTACGGCCATAGAACGTGAGTAAGAACATCCAGTGACATTAATATCTATTCCAGATTTTAGAGGGAAAACCCCCGGTTAAGAAGCAGTGAAACCGAACGATGTCTACATATTGAAATTGTCCATTTGTACATTTTTTCTGTCTGGAATGTGTACATTAATTCCAGGTTTTTAATATAATGAAATGTTTCTCTCTACAGAAATCGAACATCGTCCTGGAAGGGACGAATATTTGGAAGTGGTGTTTTAACTCTTACATACGATATGACATTTGTGGTGGTCTTTATGACCTTATTACTTTGTTTGGTGACCAGGGTTTTATTCACTAGTATTGCTTGGCATAGAATCATTATTCTACTTGCTTGTGAAACAGTATTTCCTCTAGAAATGTTTTCCATTGACAAGGGGTGTGAATCACTCCATTTCATGACCGTGGCCTTTGCTGAATCACTTTCGTTAATTTTGACAATAAAGTCTAGTTTTGTATATCAGTGTCTCATTTCAGTAGGCCTTTGTGTAAAGATAGGCTTAGCGAGTCCTGTGCCGAAGGAGAAGGGATCTGCTGACCCAAGGAAAGAGCCACGGCTACCAGAGACATCTCAAGAAAAGTGGGATGTTTGATCCTGTTCTTAAAACAGATACACCTCAAGAAAGATGGCCCTTCGAACCCGGCCGTTAACAAAATATATACGAATATATATATATATATATAATATATATATATATATATATATATATATATATATATATATATATATATATATATATATGTATTTATATATATATATATATATATATATATATATATATATATATATATATATATATATATATATGTATGTATTTATATATATATATATATATATATATATATATATATATATATATATATATATATATATATATATATATATATATATATAGAGAGAGAGAGAGAGAGAGAGAGAGAGAGAGAGAGAGAGAGAGAGAGAGAGAGAGAGAGAGAGAGTACGCATGTGTGTATTTGTAATAGCCACACTGACTTCTAAATTTCTCGCTTTTCTCACGCTTTTGGATACTCCATGAAGAAGTAATGAAGAAACCGTCACTCCCGTGGTAAGTTAAAGCCAAACCCGGACCTAGGGTCTATTCATTTGTTCAAACCAAAGAGTGGTTTAGCTTAACCTCTACTCAAGCAATCGTGTTTGTTTTAATCTTCCTATGGGAGTTATGGTTCCTTTATCTGTTCTTCAGTTGGATTCAGGGATATGTAGTGACATGCGTATCCAAAAAGTATGAGGCAATAGCCGCAATAGTTAAGTTAAGAGGTCAATTATTGTATATTCCATGATTTGAGTAAATATTAGTCTTGCCGATTCCCTATCTGTGAAGAATCGTTTCTCCCTAGATGATGATGTTCTAGAGCAAGGCAGCCTTGTGCTGTCACGGGCTCTTGCCCTTGGACAGACCATAATCTCTAGATACTTGTAGCCTCCAAATAGAGCTCTCTCTCTCTCTCTCTCTCTCTCTCTCTCTCTCTCTCTCTCTCTCTCTCTCTCTCTCTCTATCATATATGGTATGTTGAGATGCTGTTGGGAAAGAGCTTGGTTAATTAAAAAGAGTCTGATTTTAGGACATAACCCCTGAAAATTCAACAGTAGTTTGTATGACACTGAATCGCCTCCGACCAGATTGCCTCCAGTGACCACTTTCTCCAATATCTAACCTCTCTCATGTTTTCATGTCTACGTGAATTTCACACCCTTTGAATTCACATGGGTCTCCTGACCTGATCTTATTGCATCTTATCCGACTTTTCTCCGCCCAGGAATCACTTTGCAGGTGCTGGTATATGTGTTTCAAGCTTTCAGAAATATTCCTGGCCGTTGATCGCATAACCTCATGTGTTTTTGTATATCACGATTTGCTCAGAGGTAAAAATAAACAAAAATACTTCATACTTTTTTTTATTTATTGAATATAATAATTGTTTGTACATATGATAATTGCTTCAAATCAGGAACAAGGTTTTGTACAATTTCTTACTTGTGCATAAGCATTATAGGGATACATGTTAGCATACTGGTAATACACAAAATATAATTTTGGAGTCTCTATAAATACACGCGTAAAAGAACGGGAAAAATATTAGGAAGACGTTCCTTTAAATTGGAATGGTGGAATGCTTGAATTATTGGGCTATTGGCATTCCAGGATGAAGGTACATACGGAGAGACTCCAAAACTTTATTTTCAAGATTTCAAAATTTTATTTAAAATGTTCTGACATGTATCCCTGTAATACGCATGTATATATTTTACAAAACCGTACTTCCGATTTAGGATAATTATCATCTGTGACGTGAACTGTTTTATTTCATAAAAGATATATGAAGCATTTTCTTTTTTCCTTCGAGGAAATCGTGATAAACACAAACACTGGACATTAAGCGACCAGTGGCTTGGCGTGTTACCGGGAACTTGAAACACAAACATGCAAACACTAACTCCTGGGCAGAAGGAAAGTCAGATATGATATGGAAAGATCAGCAAAGGGAACCATGGTAGACTTAAGAGGTGTGAAATTCTATAGACTTGAACACAGAAGGGAGGTTGGAAATTGGAGTAGGAGGTCACCAGAGGCGATTTGGGTGGAGGCAATTCTGCGATACTCTTTCTACTTTCCACTCAGCGTGTAAAGTTTTAAATCAGAAGCCATATTTTATTCCTAGAATAACAATGCATTAATGGAGCCTGAGATTACTGATGAAACTCTGTAAAATCTTCACTGGATATCAGTAGCCCAACTCTGCAAAAGTTACATTCCTCTATAAAACCTAATCACTTGCTGGCAGTCGTAAAATTTACACATAACTTTCTAAGTAATCCTACAAACAAATAGTCAAACAAACAAACAAACAAACAAACAGGAAAACAAATGGGGTGACAAACTAACTGAACAAAGATATGACCTCCTTATCAGTGGTAATTATTAAATCACACACAGTGGATAACTTCTTTTCATTAGCCAATACAAGTCAGAGTGCTAAGTGATAATTTATTAATTTATTGGACGGGGAGAGAGAGAGAGAGAGAGAGAGAGAGAGAGAGAGAGAGAGAGAGAGAGATGAGGCGACTTTATATTCTTTCCCTCTTCGTCCACTCTGCAATTTCCTTTAATTGCTCTTTTTTTCTGATCTCCCCTTCATTTCATTTTATCTTTTGAAATCTTTTTTATTACCATGAGTTAGACTTAAGGAATTATCTTCCCTCTCCCTCTGACTGACACACACACACACAAAAGTCTTTCCTAGGATGGATATTCCAGAATGAAAATTTCTTTCCCCACCCTCTCTCTCTCTCTCTCTCTCTCTCTCTCTCTCTCTCTCACTCTCTCTCTCTCACACACACACACACACACACACACACACACGTCCTATTCTCTGTCTCAATCTTGATATTTGTTTTTGTTTATTTATAGTGGAACATATGAATAGAAACTCGGCACTTCACATTGTTTTTGATGTATTGCAATCGATTTATGATACAATTCTTCTTTGTAACGCAAACCTTTGGTGGTTCCTGTGAGGAGAACAACAACTCCTCATTTGTCGATTTCCTGCGACTGGGGCAACGCCCTCGTCCCCATCTGAAATACTCAGTTTAAAATGACTCGGGGCTTCAGTCTCATTAACAAGCTTGGAAATCTCATTAGGACGTTCGGTAAAAACAAATGAATTATTATTATTATTAACCAAATAAGCAGTGCTGGTGACGAAAGTGAGGTAGCGTATATATATCTATATATATATATATACGTGCAACAAAATTTGCCCCTGTGACCTTTATCCTGAAAAGATCACCGACTTTCTATCACGCCCCAAAAGAATTTTCTCCCAGTCTTGTCCTTGGCAGACTTCTTGACTTCCCGAGTGATGATAAAAGCGCACAGCTCTTCATAATCACGACGAGGTTAGGTCGGCAACGTGACCTCGTCGTGGTTAAGGCAACACGGGTTCTCTTCCCGCTACCGGACATCATAATTTCTTCATATTTCTTGCACTTGGATCTTAAGGCTTTGTAGTGACAAGCGTATCCAAAAAAGCGCGACGAATTCGAGAAGTTAAGAGGGCATTGTGGTTATTACAATTACAGACGTATCTGGTAAAAAGTGACCAGTAGATTCTACGTTATACATACGCGAGCTTATTGGGGATATCTGTCGCTCACAGGAATTGCAGTCACAGGATTTGCCTTCCATAGTTTGCTTCCATTTCCATTACTAACTGGAAAGACGTTGCCAAGAAATGTCCCAGTGGAAATGGAGGTTTCCAGTTCTGCACAGCATTCTATTAGCAAGGCTCCTTAATTTGTCGGTTTGTGTTTCAGCGTTTTCCAGGTTCCAGTGTGACTTCGTGAGCGTTAATGGCTTCCTGATGGTTTGAGGTGGCTGTGTAATGAATTAAATCGTAAACAGCTCTCCTTGACAACGCATGCTGCGTCTTTTATCGTGAGATTCTTTCATAAAACCCCTTCTTTACGACAGGAAGGAATGGGAGAAGGAAAAGAAATATATCGAAGGAATATTTCTAGACAAATGACGTTCCAAGCGGTCATAAATACTGTCCCGAAGAAAGAATTCGGAAAAGTGAGAGGAAACACGTGTCTGTATTTTCTCTCTCGTCAGACGTGCCAAGACTCTCTTGCGCAGAGATTGTCCTGAAATAAATTATTTTATGCTGACCTTGTTCACAGAATATTTAGACGGATTTCGTATATGGCTCCACATTCCTTCCGCTACTTGAACTAAAACTGTATTTATTTTAGGGCAAATTCAAAAGTTCATTTTTCACCCTACCCCTTTCCCCATTAGGAGGGCTTTGTGTTTCGGTTTTCGGCAGGACTTCCGAGATGGGGATAGTAATCCAATGCTCTTCCGCACCCCAGTTACGAACCACCTCAGTCGGGTAATTATCAGGTAAATAATTAACTGCATAGGTCAACATTGGCTCTGGTTTTATTGAATACTCTAAGAAAACATTGATATTCAAAGTAAAATTATTCATACAGCAGCATTACTAAATTCGTCGATGCCCCACGGGCGCCTTTCCTGTCCCGTTTTACCTTCTGCTCTCAGATTTGATTCATAAAAGGCAAAAGAATTAATAGAGAAAACACAGAGTTGTGCATTTCCATTACCTTTCTACAGGTGAAGAAATGGAGGAGGCAAGTTTTCAAGTCTCCGAAATGTTTAGGTTAGATTAGCGTAATGAAAATAAGATTAGCCTATGTTATGTTGCGTTGCACTGCTCACCATTATTTTAATAATAACTGTAACGCGTCAAATTCATGACTAGATTATGGTCATTGTGTGTAGGTTCCAGTCTTATTGCCAGATCCACAAAAAACTGTAATTTATTCCTTATGAGTATCGATGAAGTTAGACATCATTCTATGCAGTTGGTTAACACTGAGAGCATAGATTGATAAATGCATACATGGCTGCCTCTTGAGGAATAAAAACAACTATTTTCACAAGCAGACGCTTTTGGCTGTTTGGTATTTTACACATCAATTGGTACCTTTAATAGTGACTCAGGCATCACGAGACGCCAAGAGAAAAACCTTGTGTGACATCAACTCGTAATATTTGATTTCGTTGCTCTGTAGTTTTAATATTCACTTGAATTATTTATGATGGACTAAAAACATTTCAGTGATTATGCAATTGTGTACATTTGCTGGTCCACTGGTATGGTTGCTAGTGTCGTGACATGCCGTTCAGATGTCGCGGGTTCGCGCCTCCCCCAAGACAGTGAAAAAATGACTGGCTCTGTATCATGATCAGTTACTGTTGCAGTGTGGGGTCTGTGGTGGGAGGTTGAAACCAACAATCTTTGGAAGCTTGAATTTCAAGTCAATGGCCCCTTTGGTGTACTTGTTCCATGCGAATTGGTTTTATCTGCCGAAATAATAATAATAATAATAATAATAATAATAATAATAATAATAATAATAATAATAATAATAATAATAATAATAATGAGTTTTTTTCACAGCTCTAAAAATTTTTAAATGAACGCTGTCTGCCTGTTGCTTACATACTGGAATGTTGACAGTTAGGGTGCTAACGTTAAAATCCATCTTCTCTTCAACTGTTGCAGCCTGTCATTTCTACAGTTATCTTGTAGAATAAGAGAGAATACAAAAAAAAATGGCCGGTTTCTTCAGCGCAATCGAGTTTTCTGTACATCGCATAATGAAGGCCACAGAAAATAGATCTATCTTTCGTTGGACTCGGTATAATGCTGTATGAGCCGCGGCCCATAAAACTTTAACCACGGGCCGGTGGTGGCCTATCTTATATCGTTGCTAGAAGCACGATTATGGGTAACTTTAACCATAAATAAAATAGAAACTAGTGAGGCTAGATGGCTGCAATTATTTGTGTTTGATGATTTTAGGGTGGATGATCAACTTACCAATTTGCAGCCCTCTAGCCTCAGATCTGAGGGCGGATAGAAAAAAGTGCGGACGGACAGCCAAAATCGGCACAACAGTTTTCGTTTCAGAAAATTTGAGAAACAAAAGAGTAAATTCATCCTCGAACCCCGTACGGGGGCTGGTCAGTGCCGTCAGTGCACCTCACGTGGTGCACTGTAGTCATTACTTAAGGGTCTTTGCAGCGTCCCTTCTGCCCCTAGCTGCAACTTCTCTCATTCCTTTTGCTGTACCTCCGTTCTTATTCTCTTTCTTCAATCTGACTTTCCATCCTCATTAACAATTGTTTCACAGTGGAAATGCAAGGTTTTCCTCCTGCTACTCCTTTCAAACCTTTTACTATCAGTTTCCCTTTCGGCGCTGAATGACCTCATAGGTCCCAGCGCTTGGCCTTTGGCCTAAATTCTATGTTCTATTCTATTCTTCTGTTCTAAATTAAGCCTCGGATCCATCAAGACTCGTCGGAAGAGGGATTTGAGGATTTGCATTGATAAGGGAAAACCGAATTTGAAGCAGGATTACCCCAGCGCCCGAGGGACTTTTTTTTTTTCCTCGCATGGCGAGTTTTCAATCAAGGGTTGGAAGGTCGATGATCAACATACCAATTTGCAGCCCTCTAGCTTCAGTAGTTTTTAAGATCTCAGGGCGGACAGAAAAAGTGTGGATGGACCGACAAAGCCATCTCAATAGTTTTCTTTTACAGAAAACTAAAACGGATTCTTTGCGCATTTTAAATATCAAAAAATCGATAACTCTTTCATCAGGATGGTCATGTAATTCCTTTAGGCAATAAAATATGGAGGGTATTTTACTCAATCTTTTTAGAATTCAGCGACTTTATAATCAATCTCTCAGTAATCCGTTCTTGCTCGTCATCCGGCTGCAGGGAATGGCCAAAACTCCACAAATTCCGTCACTAATTTGATACTGATCTCTTCCCGTTTATTCTTGGATGATCGTTAACCAAATATCGAATGCAGTTTTGCTCGTCTTTCACTTTTTACAAAACGGCGGTGTTTGATAGCTGTGCACGAAGAGTTGCAGCCGGGTAAGTAGATTCTCATGTTCTTTAAAGGCACTTAATCATCATTCCTTTTGACAATGACGTTTATGAACACATTTACAATTCCTGTATCTATTCTGTATACTCATCAAATTTCAAATTGTGTTTGTTGATTTATGTTTATTTGCTTTTATTTAATTTCTTATATATCTCATTGTTGTTTCTTCTGGGTTTTTATATGGAATTTACATTTTACCTGTTTTACTTCTATTCATATCTCGAAAAGAAGCTCATGTTTCACCAGGGTTATGAGACAGCGTCTCCTTTTCAAGAACAAAGGGAAAAAAATTAAAGGTTCTTCATAAAAGCTTGAGACCATTCTAGGTTCAATAAAATGAAGAGCTGTCTGCCTTTATCATCACTCGGGAAGTCGAGAAGTCTGCCAAGGACGAGACTGGGGAGAAAATTTTTGGGGGCGCGATAGAAAGACGGTGACCTTTTCGGGATAAAGGTCACAGGGGTAAATGCAGATATTTCTTTCCAAAAGACTAGAATGTGTTTCTTAATTCCTCTGAAGTTTAGAGTAAAGTTTGGCTTCAGAATAAACTCGCAGTGTTTTATTTAAGTGCGCATAGTTGTGTTGCAGCATTGGCCTATATATTATATATATAATATATATATATATATATATATATATATATATATATATATATATATATATATATATATATATTGTATATGTATATATTGTATATATATATATATGTATGTATATGTATATATATATGTGTGTAAAACTATATATATGTATAATACATATATGTGTATATGTATATATATATATATATATATATATATATATATATATATATATATATATATATATATATATGTATGTATATATATATATATATATATATATATATATATATATATATATATATATATTACCTGAACCTCTAACAAAAATACAAATATGACAGGGACAGCACTAATATTCCTCCTGCTCAAGCCAAAGAAAAGAAAATTATACAGTAAATCTCGTTAATCCGATTTCACTCTGGCTATCCAGCTCATGGAAATTACAAAACTTGTTCGGAGCTGTTTCTCATTATGTGTATAATTTCTGCTTTGTCAGTCCCGACCATTGAAATGAATATCATGGAGTTTTAGTTCATGTATGATTTAAAAATAAAGGTAATGTAAATTACATTAAAAGAATGAAAAATATGACATTTTGGAGAAATCTGCATCACTTCGGAGTTTTTCAGAACTTTATGTTTGAGTTTGCCGTCAATCTGCTCTTTCCTTTTTATTTAATTATTCATTATGTTATTCCTTTTACACAGGTTAGAAACGATTGTGTAGTTTTGGACTGTTTCGTTACTAATTTTGAGTTTCATTTGTCTCCTCATCTTTGTACCTACTTGTGTTTATACATGGAGAGACATTTTTTTTCAAGGCAGGAAAGATCATTAATTGCAACATTCCGACGTTTTCCAAGCAGCCATTAATGCTGTCATTGAGGAACGCGATCTCAGCGTGCAGTTCAGAATAGCCTCCACTTCTCATAACTTTAGGTTTTGGCATTAGCAAGGATTTTTTTTTTTCAGTTGCATCAGTTCTGTTTTATGTCGATATTTGTATCGGTATTTTTTCTCTTTTTTTGTGCCGACTTTGTCTGTCCCTCCGCCCTCAGATCTTGAAAACTACTAAGGCTAGAGGGCTGCAAATTGGTATGTTGATAATCCACCCTCCAGTCATCCAATATACCAAATTGCAGCCCTCTATCCTCGGTATTTTTTTATTTTATTTAAAGTTAAAGTTAGCCATAATCGTGCATCAGGCAACGATATAGGACAGGCCACCACTGGGCCGTGGTTAAAGTTTCATGGGCTGCGGCTAATACAGCATTATACCTTGACCACAGAAATATAGATATATTTTCGGTGGCCTTAATTATACGCTGTACAGAAAACTCGATTGCGCCGAAGAAACTTTTTAAATTGTTTTTATTAACACCGAATGATATCATTGCCACTGAATATCTATATTTTCAATGTTTCTTTTCTCGAAATAATTTTAAAAATATGTGTGTCAGTCTGAATGTCTCATAGACATGGACATGCACACATGTTCTCTCTCTCTCTCTCTCTCTCTCTCTCTCTCTCTCTCTCTCTCTCTCTCTCTCTCTTTCTCTCTCTCTCTCTGTATCACACATACACTGACACTTCCTCTTTATGTCGTTTTCTCGCAAACATAACCATAAACATTCACATGTACACATTTTATCTCTCTCTCTCTCTCTCTCTCTCTCTCTCTCTCTCTCTCTCTCTCTCTCTCTCTCTCTCTCTCTCAACCTTCGTCTTCTCCATTTACCAAGGGGTAAACAGCTTGACATTGCCCGGGATGTAACTCCCGTCAGCACGACAAACACAAGGCGTTTATCCTATTAGACAAGGCAAACCATTCTTGGTGTTCGCACTCTTTGCAGATCTGGTGTCACGTTTCCCGGTTTTCCTAAGCATCGTAATTTGTTGGGTTTTCAGTCAATTATTTCTTAAATATTATTACCTTCTTTGCCTTTGTATGGTAACAAGTTTTTTTGTCTTATTATGTTATTTGTTAATTGTTATATTTTTCCTTGTTTCCTTCTTTTTGTTGTTCTCAACTGATGCAGTTTGATTGACAAGTCCAGGGCCATGTAGCTCGTTTTATTAGATTTTTTATATTTTTTCACAGTAATAAATAAGAGTAAATTAGTTTTAAAGGGACTACATCTGATTGGACATCCAGTATCCCATCATTATTTAGAATTAACAAAAGCAGCACAGACGTTCCTTTGCTGAGAGAGAGAGAGAGAGAGAGAGAGAGAGAGAGAGAGAGAGAGAGAGAGAGAGAGAGAGAGAAATGATGGTTTCGCGAAAGCAGATGATGAGGATTTCCTCATGGAAGCCCTACCTTTTATGATTACGGTGTGCTTTATGTAATTATTTTGTTATGTGTAGCCAAAACAACCGAAATTGTAGATTTAAAAAATGTCTAAACTTTAAAAAACTCGCTCGTGTGGAATTGAAGCACATGTTTAGGTTCTGTATAAATAAAATATCAGTGGGAATGAGACACAACATTCAAACCATAATGACAATAATTATTCCCCTGCTGTCACCTCACAGTCTCAACCACTGTCTCCGAGAATTGTGAAGGAACAGCAGATTGCGGGTGCGATATGTCTGGCTTTATTCACGCTAGACGCGAGCTTATTGGGGATATCTGTCGCTCACAGGAATTGCAGTCACAGGATTTGCCTTCCATAGTTTGCTTACATTTCCATTACTAACTGGAAAGACGTTGCCAAGAAATGTCCCAGTGGAAATGGAGGTTTCCAGTTCTGCACAGCATTCTATTAGCAAGACTCCTTAATTTGTCGGTTTGTGTTTCAGCGTTTTCCAGGTTCCAGTGTGACTTCGTGAGCGTTAATGGCTTCCTGATGGTTTGAGATGGCTGTTATGAATTAGATCGTAAACAAGACTCCTTGACAACGCATGCTGCGTCTTTTATCGTGAGATTCTTTCCCAAACATCAATGGAAATATGATGCTTTCATAAAACCCCTTCTTTACGACAGGAAGAAATGGGAGAAGGAAAAGAAATATATCGAAGGAGTATTTCTGGACAAATGACGTCCCAAGCGATCATAAATTACTGTCACGAAGAAAGAATTCGGAAAAATGAGAGGAAACACGCGTCTGTGTTTTCTCTCTCGCCAGACGTGCCAAGATTCTTTTGCGCAAAAATTGTCCTGAAATAAATTATTTTATGCTGACCTTGTTCACAGAATATTCAAACGGATTTCATGTATGGTTCCACATTCTTTCCGCTACTTGAACCAAAACTGTATTTATTTTGCACTAATGTGGGTGGGGAGCACCGTCAGTGCACCTTATGTGGTGCACTGTAGGCATTACTTAAGGTTCTTTGCAGCCCGTTTTACCTTCTGCTCTCAGATTTTATTCATAAAAGAAAAGAAATTAAATAGAGTTGTGCATTTTCATCACCTTTCTGCTATTATGAGCAAGGTTTACGATACTTCTCAGCGGGTGAAGAAATGGAAGAGTCAGGTTTACAAGTCTCAGAAATGTTTCGGTTAGATTAACGCAATGGAAATAAGATTAGCCTGTGTTATGCTGCGTTCCACTGCTCAGCCATGCTTTCATTGTTTTAATAACTGTAACGTATCAAATTCAGAATTAGATTATGTTCATTGTGTGTAGGTTCCAGTCTTATTGCCAGATCTAATGAAAACTGTAAAGTTAAGTATACCTTAGTTTAACCAGACCACTGAGCTGACTAACAGCTCTCCTAGAGAGGGCTGGCCCGAAGGATTAGACTTATTTTACGTGGCTATTAACCAATTGGTTACCTACCAGCGGGACCTACAGCTTATTGTGAATCCGAACCACATTGTACCGAGAAATGAATTTCTATCACCAGAAATAAATTCCTCTAATTCTTCATTGGCCGGTCGGAGACTCGAACTCGGGCCTAGGAGAGTGCCAGCCGAGATCTCTACCGACCCGTCCAACGAGGAAGTGAAAAGTGTAATTCATTCCTTATAAATACCGATGAAGTTGATGTTATCCTATACATCCTATATACGTAGGTTAATACTGAGAGCATAGATTGGTAAATGCACACATGACTGCATCTTGATGGATGAAAACAACTATTTTCACAAGCAGACGATTTGGGATGTTTGGCATTCTACACATCAATTGGTACCTTTAATAGTGACTCGGGTATCACGAGATGCCAAGAGAAAAACCTTGTGACATCAACTCATAGTATTTGATGTTGTCGCTCTGTAGTTTTAATATTCGTTTGAATTATTTATGACGGATTAAAGAACATTTCAGTGATGACGCAGATTTTGTACATTTGCTTGTCCACTGGTAAGGTTGCTAGTGTCGTGACATGCCGCTCAGATGTGGCGAGTTCGCGCCTCCCCCAAGGCAATGAAAAAATTACTGGCTCTGTATCATGATCAGTTACTGCTGAAGTGTTGGGTCTGCGGTGGGAGGTTGAAACCAACATTCTTTGGAAGCTTCAATTTGAAGCCATTGGCCCCTTTGGTGTGCTTGTTCCATGTGAATAGGTTTTATCTGCCGAAATAATAATAATAATAATAATAATAATAATAATAATAATAATAATAATAATAATAATAATAATAATAATAATAATAAGGGCCTTTTTTTAAAAGTCTAACAATTTTTAAGTGAACGCTGGAATGTTGACAGTTACGGTGCTAACGTTAAAATCCATCTTTTCTTCAACTGTTGCAACCTGTCATTTCTACAGTTATCTTGTTGAATAAGAGATAACACACACACAAAAAAATGAATTCAGCCTCGATCCCCGTAATGGGGAGCGGGGACGCTAGTGCCGTCAGTGCACCTCACGTGGTGCACTGTAGGCATTACTGAAGGGTCTTTGCAGCGTCCCTTCGGCCCCTAGCTGCAACTTCTCTCATTCCTTTTACTGTACCTCCGTTCTTATTCTCTTTGTTCAATCTGACTTTCCATCCTCATTGACAATTGTTTCGTAGTGCAACTGCTTTGAGGTTTTCCTCCTGCTACTCCTTTCAAACCTTCCTACTGCCAATTTCCCTTTCAGCGCTGAATGACCTCATAGGTCCCAGCGCTTGGCCTTTGGCCTAAATTCTATATTCTGTTCTATTCTTCTGTTCTAAATTTAGCGTCGAATCCATCAAGACTCGTCGGAAAAGGGATTTGAGGATTTGCATTGATAAGAGAAAACCGAATTTGAAGCAGGATTACCCCGACGCCCGAGGGACTTTTGTTTTTCCTCGCATGGCGAGTTTTCAGTCAAGGGTTGGCGCCCACGTTGGTCTCTGCTTCGACCAAGTTCAATCAATCTAGATTTGAAATTTTCATGTAATAATATATCTGCCTAAGGAATTTTACTAATAGTTCATAAGTATATCTACACACACACACACACTATCTATATATATATATATATATATATATATATATATATATATATATATATATATATATATATATATATATATATATATATATATATATATGTGTGTGTGTGTGTGTGTGTGTGTGTGTAGATATAAAATCAAAGCCAGTTTACTTATCAGTCCTGCTGTATGAATAACTTGACTTTGAAATACCAACATTTTCATAGAGTATTGAAATAGAAGTCTTTGAACATAATGTTCTTTTGAAGCGCCTTCCGTTGACCTAAGCAGTGATTTTTATACCTGGTAGTTAGTCGACCGAGATGGGTCGCAGCCAGAGTGGAGGAAAGCATGGGGTTACCATCCTCATCCCGAAAGACTTACTAAAAACAGAGACGAAAAGTCTTCAAAAGCCTCTCATACTAATGGGGAAAGGGGGTGTTTGAAAAATGAACATTTAAATTTGCTTGATAATGAAAGTAGATTTTATGTACCGGAATAAAAATAGATTTTAAGTACCGGAATAAAAATGGATTTTAAGTACTGGAATAAAAATAGATTTTAAATACCGGAATAAAAATGGATTTTAAGTACTGGAATAAAAATAGATTTTAAATACCGGAATAATAACGGATTTTAAGTACTGAAATAAAAATAGATTTTAAGTACCGGAATAAAAATAGATTTGTAGTAACGGAATAAGAATAGATTTTAAGTACCGGCAAGAATGTGGAACGGTATATAACTCCTTGTAAAGATGCTGATAACAGGATCAGCATAAAATAATTTTCTTTCCTGACAAACATTGCTCGAAGGAATCTGAGCATGTCGGATGAGGGAGAAAAAACACACACGAGCTTCTACGCGTTTTTGCCAGTTTTTTCTTCGTTTCAGTAATTTGCGATCGCCAGGGACGTCATTTGTCTGGAAAAATTTCCTCGAGAGTTTTTTCTTTTTTTTTTTTTTTTTTTTTTAGTCAAGGAGTGGTTTTATGAAAGCATCTTATTTCCATGGATATTGGGGAAAGGCCCCCACGATAAAAGACGCATCATGCATTGTCAAAGAGTATTGTTTGCGATTTAACGCTTTACACAGCCACCTCAAACCATCAAGTTATCATTAACGCTCACATAGCCATAATGGGGCCTGGAAAATGTTGAAACACAAACCGACAAATTAAGGAGCCTTGCTATCCGAATGTTGTGCAGAACTGGAAGTCTCTAAACCCGCTGGGACACTTGACAAATTGTCCTCCTTCAGTGGGTAAGGTAAATAAAATCAATTTATGCGGAAAAGCGCAAAGAATTCGAGAAGTTAAGAGGGCATTGTGGCTATTACAAGTTTGGGAAGAGTCCTGAGACCCACACCAGGTCTCCCACTCCCTTTCCCATTTTGCTCTATTTGCAAGACGCCTTCGGGTTATGCCCCGCCCTTGATTTAGGCCGACATCTTATAACTAACACCACCACCAATTAGCATCTTCTCGCCAAATTTTCACAAAGAAGTCAAAATTTGGTGGCAAAACTGACATCACGTGTTTTCGTAACTGTATGATGTGGACTGAATGACTGAGCCTTCGTGGATTTTATCTTTATTTGTATATTCATCACGTTCCATATTTTCGTGATTCAGGTATACATATATGTATATATATACATATAAATATATATATCCGACATAGTGCAATTTTTGGTGACAAAATTTTCTGGGGCCTGAAGACGTGCTCAAACAGACAAAAAAATGAACGTAGGTAACGTGACTGATTTTACACTGACATCAAAGATACATGTATTTTGGACAATGCTGAGTGACAAGATTTCTCAGGTGCCGAGAAAGGTGTTCGTGAGGTACACGCTAATACCACTTAGCCCTGAACCAACAGCCCTGTAGCGTCTTTAAACGGTCATTTTTGTAGTTTAGTCACGGCAGTCTCCTCAGTGTCTCTAACTTTATCTCGGGGCATTTATTACCACTTCTGCTTCTCATCAGAACAGCTTCATAGCCTTGGCTTATCTTTTACAGTCATTTAGCGAGCTCTGATTATTAGCTTTCTCTTGGTGGGACTCGAGCAAGTCATTTGTGTGATAAGACTTTTCTTCTCTACACAATTACCCCCGACAGATTCTGGTGCTTGCAATCTAATGAGGTTTCCCTATGTTCCATGCATAAATGATTATATGCAACATATATATATATATATATATATATATATATATATATATATATATATATATATATATATATATATATATATATATATATTGTACATATATATGAGTATGTGTTTGTGTGTATAATGTATGCATGTATATATGTATGTGTACTATTTACACGAGGTTGTTTACTCTGCCTAACAAGGAAACTAAGGAATCTATAACATTATTTTCCCTTTTTAATATATTTCACATATTTCCCTTTCTTATCCGCTGTACTCCGTCAACCGGACTGTCATGTTTGCTGTCCCGTTCAAGCTATGAAGGAAACTCCTTGGCAACGATAATACATTTCGAAGGACGATTGGATTACTGCTGCGTCAAACGACTCTCTCTCTCTCTCTCTCTCTCTCTCTCTCTCTCTCTCTCTCTCTCTCTCTCTATCGTTTTGTGAAAGATATCATCTGATAGTTTGCTGGGCAAATATTGCCTTTGGATTTAACTTTGAAGCTTGAACACAGCTGGGGTAATTGGCATCCTGAGTGTTTGTCAACCATAAGTCAGGAAAGATAATCACGGAATAGGAATTTTCAGATGGGATTAAGACTATATATACATATACATTATATATATATATATATATATATATATATATATATATATATATATATATATATATATATATATATATATATTCATATACATACATATATACATATATATGTACATATCTATATATATATATATATACATATATAGATATATATACATATACATACATGTATATATATACATATATACATACATATACATATATATATTCATATACATACATATATACATATATATGTATAATATATGTATATATATACATATATACAGTATATACATATATTATAGAGAGACCTTCCGGTTACAAAAGCGCGCGCGCGTGTGTGTATGCGTCTCGCGACCCCAATAATCTTAATCCCATCTGAAAAATTCCTATTCCGTGATTATCTTTCCTGACTTATGGTTGACAAACACTCAGGATGCCAATTACCCCAGCTGTGTTCAAGCTTCAAAGTTATTGTAAATTCAAAGGCAATATTTCCCCAGCAAACTATCAGATGATATCTTTCACAAAACGATAGAGAGAGAGAGAGAGAGAGAGAGAGAGAGAGACATTTGACTTCCGTAGCATCCTTGGTTATCTAGCAACGGGACCTATAGCTTATTGTGGAATTCGAACTACATTATTTCGAGAAATGAATTTCTATCACCAGAAATAAATTTCTCTAATTCTTCATTGGCCGGTCGGAGAAATGGAGAGAGAGAGAGAGAGAGTGTGTGTGTGTATTTGTAACAGCCACACTGACTTCTTAATTTCTCGATTTTCTCTCAAATACAAATGAAAGAATAATGAAGAAATTTCCTCACACCCGTGGTAAATTTAAGCCAAACCCGGCTTAGGGTTTATTCATTTGTTCAAACCAATGAGTGGTTTAGCTTAACCTCTGCCCAAGCAATCGTGTTTGTGTTTTAATCTCACCATGGGAGTTAGGGTTCCTATATCTGTTCTTCAGTTGGATTCAGGGATTTGTATTGACAAGCGTATCCAAAAGGTGTGAGGAATTAGTGAAGTTAGAGGTCATTGCCATGATTTGAGTAAATATTAGTCTTGCCGATTCCCTATCTGTGGAAATTCGTTTCTCCCTAGATGATGATGTTCTAGAGCAAGGCAGCCTTGTGCTGTCACGGGCTCTTCCCCTTGGACAGACCTTAATCTCTAGATACTTGTAGCCTCAAAATATCTCTCTCTCTCTCTCTCTCTCTCTCTCTCTCTCTCTCATATATGGTTTGTTGAGATGCTGTTGGGAAAGAGCTTGGTTAATTAAAAAGAGTCTGATTATTAGGACATAACCCCTGAAAATTCAACAGTAAGTTTGTATGACGCTGAATCGCCTCCGACCAGATTGCCTCCAGTGACCACTTTCTCCAATATCCATCCTCCCTCCTGTGTTCATTTCTACGGGAATTTCACACCCTTTGAATTCACATGGGTCTCCTGATCTGATCTTATTGCATCTTATCTGACTTTTTCTCCGCCCAGGAATCACTTTGCAGGTGCTGGTATGTGTGTTTCAAGCTTTCAAAAATATTACTTATCGTTGATCGCATAACCTCAAGTGTTTTTGTTTATCATGATTTCTCAAAGGTAAAAATAAAAAAAAATACTTCATACTTTTGTTTATTTATTGAATAAAATAATTGTTACATATGATAATTGCTATAAATATGGAACAAGGTTTTGTACAATTTCTTTTGTGTGCATAAGCATTATAGGGACATACATGTTCGCATATTGGATATACACAAAATAAATTGTTGGAGTCTCCATAAATACGTAGCTTCATCCTTTTGCAGCATCAACACGCGTAAAAGAACCGGAAATTTATTAGTAAGGCCTTCCTTTAAGTTGGAATGGTGGAATGCTTGAATTATTGGGCTATTTGCATTCCAGGATAAAGCTGCTTATGCAGAGATTCCAAAATTTCATTTTAAAGATTCTAGAATTTTATTTAAAATATACTGATATGTATCCGTGTAATATTTATGGATGGATATGATAATATACAAAACTTTACTCCCGATTTAGGGTAATTATCATCTGTTATGTGAATTATTTAGTTTCATAAAAATACATTTGAAGTAATTTCTTCATTCCTTTGAGGAAATCGTGATAAACACATACACTGGACATTAAGCGACCAGTGGCTTGGCGTGTTACAGGGAACTTGAAACACAAACAAGCAGACACTAACGCCTGGACAGAGGAAAGTCAGATCTGATATGGGAAGATCAGCAAAGGGAACCAAGGTAGACCCAAAAGGTGTGAAATTCCTATAGAACTGGACGTAGGAGGGAGGCTGGAAATTGGGGTAGGAGGTCACCAGAGGCGATTTGGGTGGAGGCAATTCTACGATACTCTGCCTACTTTCCACTCAGAGTGTAAAGTTTGAAATCAGAAGCCATATTTTATTCTTAGAATAACAATGCATTAATGGAGCCTGAGATTACTGATGCAGTTCTATAAAATCTTCACTGGACCTCAGTAGCCAACCTCTGCAAAAGTTACCTTCCTCTATAAAACCTAGACACTTGCTGGCAGCCATGTAAAAATTTACACATAACTTTCTAAGTAATCCTGCAAACAAACAGACAGATACACAAACAAACAGGAAAACAAATGGGGTGACAAACTAACCGAACCAAAGACATGACCTCCCTGTCAGTGGTAATTATTAAACCACGTGCGGTGGATAACTTCTTTTCATTAGCCAATAAATATAAGAATGCCAAGTGATAATTTATTAATTTATTGGACACACACACACACACACACACAGAGAGAGAGAGAGAGAGAGAGAGAGAGAGATGGGACGACTTTATATTCTTTCCCTCTTCGCCCCCTCAGCAATTTCCTTTAATTGCTCTTTTCCTGATCCCCCCTTCATTTCGTTTTATCTTTTGAAACCTTTTTTATTACCATGAGTTAGATTTAAGGAATTACTTTCTCTCTCCCTCTGACTGACACACACACACAAAGAGATTTTCCTAGGATGGGTATTCCAGAATGAAATTTTCTTCCGCACTCTCTCTCTCTCTCTCTCTCTCTCTCTCTCTCTCTCTCTCTCTCTCTCTCTCTCCAAATTTAGGATTCACCTGGGATGACTGATGACCTGCCATTTGCTTATCCATCAAATTCAGCCTTGATTAATCATCTGTCGTTTCAAGTGAAGTGATTTGGCTGAAAAATTCTCACTGTTCTGTTCACTCTAAGCAAAAGCTTAACTTGTGCATTTTTATAACTTGGATTAGTTGCTTCAATTGCATTTCTGTGAGTGGTCTTGTATGTGTGTGTGTGTGCGTGTGTGTGTGTGTGTGTGTGTGTGAGAGAGAGAGAGAGAGAGAGAGAGAGAGAGAGAGAGAGAGAGAGAATATTCCAAAGACAATCAACTGAGACAGTCATTCTGTTCCCGGGCTCTGTCTCCCTGCCTGCTAAAAACAAAAAACAAAAAAAAAGCTGCAGACGAAATAGTACAGAGAATCCTTTTACGTAAATGATTTAAGAGGGAAAACCCAGCCGGTGGTGGCACTATTCCAACTTCCGAAACACTCTCACGAATCCAAGACTTCCCAAACTCGCCCTGACAGCACCGACTTACGGCACTGTGCCATTTTTGGACCATCCAAAAAAAAAGGAAAAAACTTAATTGCGCCGCTTCAGGAACTGGAAGCTTCAGGAAGCCCTCGCGATGATGCCTCACAGTGACCTTGTTTGCGAGTTTGATTGCCTTCCCAGAGAGGTCATCTGTCTTCATTTTCTTCTCGTTTCTCCACTTCAGTGTTTCGTTCAGTTATCCCGGTAGTTAGTATCATTGCCATCACTTTTATCATAATTTGTGATGGTTTCTGATTTTATACAGTATTGTTCTTCATTCCAGTTCTACAGGGATTGTTAATATTGCTATTTTTATTGCCATTATGATGGGATTCACCTTCATGTGGCATTTTTATTCCTTTCAGTCTCTCAACATGTTATATAATTGACATGACAGTTATCATTTGTAAAATCGTTTTTGTTTTGTGTGGTGTTTTTCTTTCTTTTAATCTCTGTATTAATTATTATTATTATTATTATTATTATTATTATTATTATTATTATTATTATTATTATTATTATTATTTGTTGAATAGAGAATTTTGCTTTGCTCGTCTCGCAAATTGTTATTATTATTATTATTATTATTATTATTATTATTATTATTATTATTATTATTTGAATTTGGGAGTAGAGCCTCTTTTAAACAGGTCTTATTAAAAAGGATGGCTGTATTATGAGAATTTATCTTATAGAGTGTCTTTTCTATTTTCCTTATGATTCGCTTTTCGGGCTCAGCGGTGTTAGTCAGCAGCTGGCCGATATTCATATTGGAAATTATTATTATTATTATTATTATTATTATTATTATTATTATTATTATTATTATTATTATTATTATTATTATTATTATTGTTGTTGTTGTTGTTGTTGTTGTTGTGTAATTCATGGATATTTAATTAATCCATTATTTTGGACAATGTTACTATCATTTCTAAAATACTGCCATTTTCATTGATCGCATTATTACAGCCATTTCTGTTTTTAAACAATTTTCTTATTTAACTCAGAGTTATTAATATTATTGCGGTTGCTGTCAATATCAGTATTACCATGTTATCGTTGGTATCCAAATTGCCAAAGCATTTAATATTGTTGTAGAATACTTTATCAATTATTTTTTTTATCTACTCCTTGTTTTGCTAATGGGAAAAATATATCCAGCTACCTCGCAGAGTATAATGGCCTTAGGAAGAAAAAAAAAAACAATAGAATCAAGATAAATAATCAATGACTACACTGTGGTACAGTGCCGACTCAAAGACGGTGTCACAAGAACACGTTTTCTGGCATCTTAACAGCGTCTTGTCATCTTACTTTGCACCAAAGCAGCCAATATTGATTATTCGTATTTTGATGCCAAAAGTCAAGTCACGTTCTTTATGGTGATTTCACACAAGGCGAACATGCACGGCATCGGATTTACCCCTAAAGCTGGTTATTTTCGTTTTCTGTAAAAGAAATCTATTGTTCCGGCTTTGTCTGTCCGTCCGTATTATATTCTGTTCGCACTTTTTTTCTGTTCGCACTTTTTGTGTCCACCGTCAGATCTTAAAAACCACTAAGACGAGAGGGCTGCAGGTTGGTATATTGATCATCCACCCTCCAATCTTCAAGCATACCAAATTACAGCCTTCTAGCCTAGGTAGTTTTTATTTTATTTACGGTTAAAGTTAGCCATAATCGTGCTTCTGGCAACGATATAGGATAGGCCACCACCGGGCCGTGGTTAAAGTTTCATGGGTCGCGGCTCATACAGCAATATACCGAGACCACCGAAAGATAAATCTATTTTCGGTGGCCTTGATTATACGCTGTAGCGGCTGTACAGAACACTCGATTGAGCCGAAGAAACTTCAACGCATTTTTTACTTGTTTTAATCCTGCTGAATGTTTGCTACTTTTTAAAACCAAGCACCACTTTTGCCATCTTTATTTAAAACCTTGCGCTGATGTCGTCTACTTTTTAATCATTTGTATCAGTTGCTGGGGAGTTTCTAAAACCTTTGTCAAACGCACACCCAGGTAAAAAGTCGCCAGAACTTGTGACTTTTTTTAGATCAGGATTTTTAAAAAATTGTGAATGGTCATCCAGGGGAAATGACCTAATATCCTCTCGTAATTTCGTCTATTACACCCCGGTTTCTTTTCTTATTTTATTTGATCATCATCTTTGTTACAAATGACTCCGTCACACATTTATGAAAAATGTTCAAGCTAGTTATCAAAACTAATCTCCGACTTCTTTTTCTAGATTTAGGAGACGTTATATAATTAATTTCAGAAAAAAAAAACAATTAAGGATTGTTAAACGTAATCATCGCATATGAAATTGTTGACAACCATTGGCCACTTTATCATTTGGAAGAAATGCATTGTAAATTAAGCTAAGTATCTCAAGACTAAACATATATTTAGACATTTCGTCTTGATGGGTCAGGCGCCTGTGGAAGGTTAATGATGAAAAAAATGAAAACTGATAATATGCCTCTTTCTTTTAACATAACTTTAAGATTTTTTCTGGAGGCTTATGGTAAATATTTTAGGCTTCTGTCTGAAACACAGTGCAATCACTCTTGGGACATAAGGATGACCATTTTTAGAAAACTGTGGATAAAAGAAAAATATTCGGATAGTGTAAAAATGGACCGCCTGCCGCCGAAATTGTTCAGGGGACTTTATAACTTACAACACTTGAAATTCAGTTTGAATCGTCTGGTCTTCTGTCGTATTGCAAAACTTTATACCATTGTCAAGGAGGGAATGCATTATTTTCTGTGCGTATGGAATGGTCCCTTGCATACATAAAGAATTCAAGAACGAAGACTCTCTCTCTCTCTCTCTCTCTCTCTCTCTCTCTCTCTCTCTCTCTCTCTCTCTCTCTCTCTCTTTGAAAGTTTTCTGCACGTCACTCTACTGTATATTGAAAACTGATGAATGAATCTGCGTTGAAAAATGAGGAGCGGCACCGGTATAAAAAGACGTATTTTTAAAACCGAGAGGATACGCCTCCTCTCTCGACATACTCTATTTAAGCCTTTGAACCACGCTGATCACAGCTAGATCAGAGTTATAATAAAATACAGGATGTTCTTTGACTACATTTAGAACTGAGTGTACAAGACCATGTCCATATATATATATATATATATATATATATATATATATATATATATATATATATATATATATATATATACACACACACACACACACACACACACACACACACACACACACACACACAAGGGCCAGAGCTGAGGCTCGAAGTATACATCGTGAAGAAAGTAATAGGGAAAGGCATCCCCATCCTTTAACAGTTTATTTTCAATGTCGACGTTTCGCGACGAATTCCAAGTCGCATTTTCAAGGCTATGAAATATAATTTGCGAACGTTAATAGCTCAAATTAATTTATGGTGATATGCAATGGCAACAGCTCTTTATGATAGAAGGAGCTCACTAAATTCTTACAACAACCTACCTATATGAAAGAAAGAGCAAGACTAACATAAATAAATAAAAAACAGAGTGAGGAAAACCAGTTGCCCAAACTAGGCAATAAACAATTTTACTGAAGACGATTGAGTATTTAACGACGGTACAGTCTTTTTGATAATTATGGATTCTAGGATGGTTAAGTCGTTGTTGTTCTGCACTTGGCCTAAGATGGAAAAATCCTTGCTGTCAATATAAGTTTTACATAATTTTGAATGATTACGTATATTTGATTGTTCAGGATTAGATAACCTGCTACCTGTTCTGTGACTTATGCCCCGGTGGGAATCTATGCGGACCTTCAACAGCCTGCTTGTGCACCCCACGTAAAGCCCGTGATCACATCCCGGGCAAGTGGATTTGTATACGACGCTGGACGAAAGCAGAGGACTGAGTCGCTCTTTGACTCTAAACAGAGACCCTATTGGTAAGGGATTTTTCGAGATAATTTTCAGATTCAAAGCAGGAAAACTCTTTCATCCAGCGTCGTATACAAATCCACTTGCCCGGGATGTGATCACGGGCTTTACGTCGGGTGCACAAGGAGGCTGTTGCAGGTCCACATAGATTCCCACAGGGGCATAAGTAGGATTTCTTTTTTAATCCTTTAATCCTCTTGCCTTTATGACAGTCATAATTATCAAGCTATATGACTTCAGAAATTCCCTAATCCATACGCACAAAAATGTGATTCTTTTCTGGACTACATGTTTTTCCTCTGTAGGGGCTGTTGCAATGACAGGTGGTGCTGGGAAACTTTTGTTCCTTATCATGTGTCTGTTACGCTTCACATTATGATGCTCTGTCTTCGAAATTGTAGAATTTAACGTAGGCTGAAGTCCGGAAAAACAGAATAAGACCAGAATGTGTAAAAAGAGCGTCACTTGAGACCGAATATGATGCCATAAACAAGAATCCTATTGCTTTTAAATATCCGTTCTTTTCACGAGAGAAGATTCCAGTCTTTCTGAGACTCTAGGCCGCTTTCGTCATTTCCCTTGAGACTTTACATGGCTGTTCCATTTTCGAAAAAAGAAAGAAAGCCTAGTTTCCAAGTGACTTATTCATGGCGTAATATCCGTCGATTCTAAACTGTATTTTGTGTTCTTTATTTTCGAGAAAAGAAAGAGACGAACGGAGGAACCGTTATAGTATCTCTCTCTCTCTCTCTCTCTCTCTCTCTCATATCATATGCACGTATGTTTAACCATACGCCCTCATCCCCTTTGGAGTGGGTAGCGCCATAGGGGTACATCCTCCCCGTTTCTTAGGTTCTTACGGGGGATATAGTCAACCTCACGTCCTTTCCTTAACCCCAGCAAATTCTATGCTTTAGTCCGGGCTCAAAACCGTGGACCTTGCAAACTGAGCAGAGCGTTGTGATAACAACACACACACAATATATGTCTGTGTGTGTACATGAACACGGACACACACTATCGGGCGTTCGAGTCTGTCAGGTGCCGAATCATTTATTAATTCCCCTTCGGTGATATTCTCGAAGCAGCGCGAATTGGATATTAAACGACATCTGTAGCTTAATGTTTGGGCATTTAAGATATCACAGTGATGTGGTAAATATTCATATATATATATATATATATATATATATATATATATATATATATATATATATATATATATATATATATATGACATCAACATTATAAAATGTCATATATACTTAACAGGATTAGTTTAAAGTAAGACAGAATTGTCTGGACATTAGTATACCAATGACTTACGATGATTGCAGTATTCTACATTAAAAATTGTTGTGCTTACTTAATCAAACAGACCTGCCCTAGAAACAAGAGCCTCTGCTGGCAC
Organism: Macrobrachium rosenbergii; assembly: GCF_040412425.1. Lineage (NCBI taxonomy): Eukaryota > Metazoa > Arthropoda > Malacostraca > Decapoda > Palaemonidae > Macrobrachium > Macrobrachium rosenbergii. The sequence continues at coordinate 48,350,483 of NC_089749.1, read as the reverse complement.
AAGGTCGATTTAGCTTGATAGCGTCAACTTGATCGACCACTTGGTCCCTGGAGAACGTTTTCAATCAACCAGTTAAGTCAAACGTCGATTAGGGTAACTTATTGACTTTTTTTAATTAAACAGTTCATCGGTGCGAGTGATTAGAAAGGAGGCAGGATTTTAAAATTGTATATTGGAAATGAGAAAATCAAAATAATTATAAATTCCTCGTTCCTTATTTAAAACGTAATTTTTTTTTTTAGGTTTCTTGTGGTCATAGTTGTTTTCTTATGTTCCTTGCTTTTCGTCATTTAGATTATTGCTGGAAAATCTTAAGTGTGCTGTCACTTCGCTTACCACTATGACCTCTTATCTAAAACAGTATAAGACCCTAATGGCCATTTTAGACTTTGAGATGGGGGCAAAAAAAAAAAAGATGCGAAGTTACAAACATCTAGCAGGAGAAAAAATCCAAAGTACTCATTCAGACCCACCTCAGAATTCGGCAAACTCTTCTTTGCTTTATAGTTCGTTCTTCCACAAAATCTTTTTGAAAGTCGTCAATACTCTGCTGGGATATTTCATGGACAGGTAGTTAAACAATCTGATGCGGGCCAATATGCATCTTCCCCAATGTATTATTAAGCATAAGTCTACCCCGAGAACCGCCCGTACTCCAAACGGAAAGTGACAGCTGCTAAAATTTTTTTTTTTTTTTTTTTTGTCAGTTTGCACGCTATAATCAACCTTGCTGAAGGTAGGTCTGTGTGTCCAGTAACTGTGCGGTACAAAGTTTGCCTAGCAAGATGCAAACTATTCCAGAAAAGGTGCCCTTGGGACACCACCTTGATATTCTGCGATATTCGTTATCAGAATTCTATGAAACTGGACTCGTTGGAGGCTAACTCCACTATCAGAATGCTCGGACAGCTCTGCTCGGTGACTGCCTCTTCCATTGTCGTTTCCTCTGTTAAATCAATATAAGACACAATTAATCCTTGCTGATATGAACGATGGAATGTCGAAATCGTTACAAATTCTCTTCATCTTGGGCCTTGTCGTTTACACAAGCTTTCCATGTTTCCTTGTAATGTGTGTGTGTGTTTGCACAAGCGCGTTTTATATAAACAAACTTGGCGTTACCCCTTGACACATCACCCCCCTCCTCTTTTATCTACACTCAGACTGATATGACAGGACGTTGTCTAAAGTAACAGCTCTATTTCTTTCATTTCAGTATATCGCAAAGGATCGTTTCCCTTTGTGCTCGTCAGGTTACAGAAATCGCTTTTTGTGTTCTCCATCCTTTCACACCTGATGCCTCGTTGTCACTTTTACGGGGCCCTTTACGTTGTTAGTGTCTAAGGAATTCTTTCAGTCAGTTCTGTATACCCTTCTGTGCTTGTTTCATGCATGTATAGCGAGTATGCTTGAGGCTAAAACTCATGGCACCTACCCATGTGATTGAAGATGAGAAGCATTACCAGATTTCCAACTCACAGTCAAAGCAAGTAATTAAGAACCCATCGACTTATCAGATCGTCGAAGTCGCATTCATCAGACACTGAATATGGAGAGGCTGTAAATTAATAGTTGATCAATAAAGGGTTCGGCATTGAATATAATCCATTGGTTTAAGAGAAAGATTACATCATGCAGTTAAACACTGACTTCATAATTATTCTGTCTAAATCTATTTCTAATGAAAACCGACGTTTCTATGCCAAAATAACATTAGTCTGCAACCTGGATAAGCGTTTTTCTCGGTCAACAATTGCAGTGTGGACCAGGAAGGGGAATCTCTCTGTCCAATCATTGATTCAAGACTGGATGAGAGGGAGGTTGAATGTAAGGTTATCGAGTCCTACCTTGAAGTAAATCGTCACTGAAACTTGCAATTGACCGTTTCTAATGGGAATTTCAGGCCAGAGGATCATTAAGGTAAGAGCACGACGAATGACGTTGCTATTTTCGTTTAATTATATTTACATTGACTTGATATTTTATCTTTCCCATTAAAGTGGTAAAGCAAAGAACCTAATTTTATCATGAATGAAAGTAACTTACTGATAAATTTTTTTTTAATACATGAAATAGGCCACGAAGAAGTAGAGTTAATTTCGTATTCACTGGAGATAGACCGTGGAAATTCTTGGTCCCATTGTGAAGGGAAGGAGGTTAGCTCCGCCTGCGTATGGCCTTGGCTGAGGGACAGTAGGTGAGCGGATGGGGGGATAGAAAACGGGAATTGAAATAAAATAGGGCAGACGATGTTATAGAGTTGGACTTTCGCATAGCACGTCATTTTTTTTTTTTTTTTTTTTAAACCAAGGTCTATGGACCATGACGTAAACAATAACGGAAGTTTGAGCGTACGATAATCCCAATTACACTCGGTTCAAATGCAAAACTCTTACGTATAGGAAAAGATACGATGCACTGACTTTCTGAAGTGATATTCTTCGTTGTTGTCACCTTTCTTTCTTATAGCCTCAGTTTTTTTTTTTTTATCTTCTTTTGATTGATTTTTTCCACCAAAGAACGTCTGTGATGATAAGTAACTTGTTTCTCCAGAGAAGTTGTGACAGCCTTCGAGATTGAAACCACTCGAATCTTGTCTCACTTTGTAATATTTTAATCACTGAGGTGTCTTCGTACATAGAGTTATATATTTTTTATTATTTTCGTTTCGATTTTCATGCATTTTAATCTTTTTTATTTTATTCTGTTTTCATTCTGTTTTTTATTCCCTTTATTTTTGGTTTTATATTAACTTTTTTTTATATTTTTCTTTTATTCTCATTTTCATTTCTATTATTATAGAAATATTTATTTTATGTATTTTTATTTATATTTTTTCCTTTTTCTTAATTTTTATGTATTTCATGCATTTTATTTTTATAATTTTTTTTTATCTTATTGTTAATGATTTCAATTTTTTTTATTTGAATTAATTTGATTTGTTTAGTTTTATTCCTATAGTTTTCGAATACAATATACATTTTTTTTTTATTTTGATAAATATTTTAATTGAATTTTTAGTTTTATATTTATTACTTTCAATTTTATTTAACTTCATTTTATTAACCTTTTATCATTGATGTTTTTTATTCTTTATTTCCGCCTACTTTCTCTCTTTATAAAAATTTATTCTCTATTTTTACTTATTTGTTTTATTTTGTCATTATTGTTATCAATATTTATTTTTTATATGATTGGTTTTCTTTCATTTATTCTTATATTCTTTTAAATGTGCATTTTTGTTTTTTTTTTTTGTATTTCTTTCTGTTCTTTTTCTGTTGTCCTTGGTTTGCATTTTTCATCTTTTAATTTCATAATTATTTTTTATTTTTATTTTATTTTTATTTTCAATTTTTATTTAATTTTATTTTTACTTTTATTAAATTACTATTTTAATATTATTTTTAATTTATATCTTTTATTCATTTTATTTTTAATTTTTGCTTTTACATTTTTTCATAATCTTTATTATATATATATATATATATATATATTTTTATTTTTATTTAAATTTTTATCTCCCTTATTATAATTTCTTATGTCTTATTTTTAGTCACTGAACTATTTCAGACTTTTTAAGAGACACATTTTTGAAATTATCATTATTCAGAACATATTATTTTTTTCGCAGTCGTTTATTTAGTTTTATTTTTAACTTCATGCTAAAGGTTTTGAAAAACTTCTTTCGTGGGTGACGAGAAGCATTTCCTTTCTCAGTTATTCCCCGTAGAAATTAATGCAACAGTGCACCTCATGCGGTGCACTCTATAGGCATTACTTAGTTTCAACCCCTTTCATTCCCTTTATTGTACCCCCGTTCACATTCTCTTTCTTCTATCTTACTTTCCACACTTTCCTAACTATTGTTTCATAGTGCAACTGTGACGTTTTCCTCCTGTTATACCTTTCAAACCTTTTTCATGTCAGTTTCCGATTCACAGCTGGGTGACCTCACGGGTCCCAGCGCTTGGCCTTTGGCCTAAATTCTGTATTCTATCTGCCTCTCTTTCTCAGTTATTATTTATGATAACACCTTTTGATGTTTTCATGAAAGTCATCATGAAGTATTAAATTTTTGCGGTAGAACAGTTCTCTCTCGCTTGTTCATCTCTGAGCAGTGGTCTGGTTGTTGAACTAGTCTGTTTGCCTGCAGCAGTCGTCTTCAGAGTAGAAGAGCAGAACACAGAATTTAGGCCAAAGGCCAAGCACTGGGACTTATGAGGTCATTCAGCACTGAAAGGGAAATTGACAGAAAAAAGGTTTGGAAAGGTGAGACAGGAGGAATACCTCACAGTTGCACTAAGAATCAATTGTTAGGAGAGGGTGTAAAGTAAGATGGAAAAAAGAGAATATGAACGGAGGTGCAGTAATAGGGATGAAAGGGGTTGCAGCTAAGGGCCGAAGTGACGCTGCAAAGAACCTAAAGTAATACCTACAGTGCACCGCATGAACTGCACTGACTGCACTACCCCCTTACGGAGGACACCCATGTTTTGTTACAAGCTGCTGGGTCCGGTGCAGTTTGTTAACAGATTTACTGCTGTCGTACCAGGTGAATCCCTTGTCCACGAGTCCGGACGTGCCTTAAATACTCAAAGCTACACTCTCCCCCAAACCAACAACCCCCCCTCCCATCTCTTTCTCTCACACGAGCGCACACACACACACATACACAAACACATTGTGTTGGGTTGCCCTGTTTCCTCTATCAATCAAAGTTAATGGTTATAGGTGGCTTATGTTCATTAATAACCACCAACGTTTATAGTAGTGAATTGAAATCAGGAGAGTGACCGATCCATAAATGTCGTAATTTAGTATTAGGAAAGATCCCACGACATTTTACTGAGAGAGAGAGAGAGAGAGAGAGAGAGAGAGAGAGAGAGAGAGAGAGAGAGAGAGAGAGAGAGAGAGAGAGAGAGAGAGACTTTTAAAGTCAAACCCATTGTACGCAAGGAAAGGTCGGTCGCTGGGAAGAGGTCAAACGGAAGAATATTCGATTTTCTTTCCTTTAATACTAAAATTTTCCTGTTTCTTATAAAAATGGCGTGTGGCACGAAGCCGCATTCCAGTTCTGACAGCCTTTCCAGGGATCCAAAGCCTGCCTTATCAGTAAAACGATCAGCCCAATCCAGGTTCCAGTATCTGGAAAATGGAATGATTCTTCCTCCTCTTCTCTTTCATTTTCCTATCTCGTTCCCCATTTTTTTTATTTAGGATTTTTCCTCGAGTGATTGTTTGATGAGAGGAGAATAGAATACGGTGATAGATTTCTTCCTCATGTTTTGCGTTTTTATTTCAATTTCCAGTGTATTTTTCCCATCACGTGCGATTGCATTCGAATGGAGAGAAGAATAGAAATATAATGAATTCAGTTTGAGTTCTAGCACTGAAAGCACTTTCCCTGATAAAGTGTCGCTGGAATATCTGAAGCACCCACTCTGTTAGATAGAGCCGGCCGACATTTTCCAGACAGGGCGATTTTTCATCCCGCCGTCGCCCTTCGTTCCCCGCTTAATTTTGGTCGAGGCTGGACATTCACCAGAGGCGCATTGTATCGATATTCCATTTCTTCACACTCCTTTTCCCTCCCTTCATCCACTTCCGTTGTGTTCGTATTTTATAACTTATGGTAAGATATCAGTTACCGGTTTCTCTAGAATTTGTTGAACACTTCACGGCATTATTAAGGGATTTTTTTCATGGAATTTGGGATTTTCCTACGAATGCATTTTCGAAAAAAATTATTTTTCGTTTTCGTTACAGTAAATAAATTAAACAGAACACTTAATTATAATGATGATGATGATTATTATTCACTTCTTCCAGCAGTAATTAAGGATTGGATCCTGAGCTGAGATGCGTATTTAGTCAGTTAGTGGGTTCTTTGTTGGTAGGGCATGGCCGTATTTAGTCAGTTATTCGCTAGGGGTTTATTGCGAGAACCACATCAACTGTTGTTTTGTTGTTGTTGTTGTTGTTGTTGTGTATGACTGAGCTGGCGTTATGCCAGCACCGCCACTTGTTCATAGAGCAGCCCACAAGTGTCATTCTATGAGATTGAAGTGACGCAATGGTCGCAAATAAAATTAGTAAAGTTGATGGTATGCAATTGAAAAATGGTCATGTGAAAAGAAAATTCAGCAGGAAGAATTACAAACCCCTGTAAACCCTCAGATGCTCGTCATTGGGAGAGAAAGAATGATAGCAGTCAGTCTTGGATGACCAGTAGGAAAAACTGAAAAAATCTATCGTGAGAGGAATTTTCAAGCAGGAAGACGTTTTAAAACAATCTACGGAAATCCCATGCCGTATTTAACTTACTGGGAAAACTATAAATGCAGTGACCTAGGGGTAGGGGTCAATGGAGGAAAGGAAATAATTTTCATTAGTGGAGAACGCGATTTTTCGCCTTGACTCCAGAGAACTGTCCCTGTCAGAGTATTTAGCAGCACTTGATCTGTTTTTGCCCCTCAAACGAGGACTTTTGAATGTATGTACATGATAATTATGCCTTTATTTCCTCCTACCTCAGAGGCGATAAAAAAAGTGGTAACAGCTTAAGTGGAAGACAGAGCAATGGTTGAAGGATTCTGCCGTTAGACTTGAGGCGGCAGAACAGGGAACAGAATTGTATTAGAAGGAGAAACAGGGCAAATGCCAATCAAAGTGATTAACACTTACCGGTATGGTGTTCGCCGAGAGATCGTCCAGGTCGGACGTTCCATACTCTTTTTGTGCCTTAGTTAGGAACTTAGTGATGTCATATAATACATCCAAGTGGTCTAGTCCAGTTATTTCATTGATAGCTTTCATGAACTCGCCTATGAAACGGCTAAGTTCACCTCGAGATATTACAATTTTTCTTTTTCAGTGCTGCTGAGGTCGAGGAGGGGCTGGGATGTAGAACTGTGGCAACGAGAGTCCAGTGTCTGACGATTTTGAGGTCCGAGGTGACTGGGTGGGGTTTGAAGGAGACTTGCGCTGCTTCCACAGGTTGTTTGCAGCCGTATTTCTGGTCATGTTGATAACAGAGGGACTAGTACAGGTACAGTTGCTGGTGTCGGTCTTAACAGGTATGTACTTTACCGTTGTTTTTGTTTAGAAGTAAGTAGGCGTTATGCCAATACGGACGCGTTCTGACCCGTTTTTTATGCAGCCTGCGGGTCGAATAGTAGCTGCGGGTGATATGCCGCCCGTGTGATTTTGAGACTGGTGGCAGTCAAGTGGTAAGGGCATATGGCTGTGAGAGTATTTTGTGAAAGGCTGCCAAACCCAGGTGACTAAACCTGGATTCGGCAGTACAGCTGGGAAACTTAAAACCTTCGTCTGCCAATCAGTGTGTCAGAAATAAAGTTTTATATATTTTGAATAATGGTTAATCATTTGAACATAAAACGGCTCCATTTCACATTCTTCCAAGTATATATATAAATCATTTGCACTCAAATTTCATCCCCACAAAGAAAAATAATTAAATCCATGTCCTGGATATGATAATACTGTACTCAGCGTTCGAATCAGCCAAACTCTCCACCCAAAGTTTAATTCTGATCAGGAGGGTGTGACATCAAAGCATTATAATACAAAATCAGTGTTGTCATCCTCCCTCGTTCTGATATTATATTAAGGAAATGTTTAGGAAACATGGTTTTCACCCAAAATTGGCAAAAATATGACCATATTCATCAATGTTAAATTGGTTTTTGTGGTTAACAGAGGTACCATTTTATGGCTAGATGCTTTGTCCGGCATCTACTGACAAGATAATTTTTTTAATAATAGTTACAGCACAAAGAATCCATGTAGAAATTTCATGGTTAACAAAGTGTAACCCTTCATGCATTGAGATAAGTAATGTCTGTAGTTTGCCAGCATAGCTTGACTACTTTTTGCTTGTTAGCCCGTAAGTCTAGTGATACTGTGCTGGTGGTTGTTGCTCTGTGTGTTCTGGAGAAGCTCTCTAGATCTACTCCGGAGTTGTTTTTGTTAGCTTTTCTCTTAAAGTTTGGCGCTTTTGTGCTTTCTTGATTACCTCAAGAAAGTATTTTGCCGTCAAATGCCTGTTAATCCCAACATTGCATCCTGATGCAAAGTTTTTTTTATGAATATTGTCTCATAATAAGTACAGACGTCTCCACCCAATTACCTTCATGTCATCAAGCATAAAACCACAATAATGGCCCTTTCATAACTCATTTCCCTCTGGCCTTGACAGAAGGTTGTAAATTTTCCTCCTGTTTATCGTAACTCCATGCCCGTTTAAGTATAGAATTTTGCTAGCCAGGACTACACTGCATTCCTTTACAGAATTTTTAAGGATTCGGCTACCGTCTCCAATATATTAACAAGATGGGTTTCTTGCTCCCATGGGTCATTAACAGCCATTTTAGCTCATTGTTGCATGATGGCAGTTGACTTCTGCTGAGAGTCTGACATGTGCTCTTCAGGCAACATGAAGCAAACACTATTTAAATCACTGTCGCAACATGAGCCTAGGTATTGTATACTCAGTGTTTAAGGTGTCTAACCATGAAACTTTGTAAGAACACACAATAGCCTTTTGCTAGAGCAATATTTGTTCCGACGTATTCGAAGCTACGCTTTCATATATATGGAGTAATTCGTGTTTGCCTCGCTTTGGCTGCTTTTGAATCGTCTTTGTAAAACAAAATCCTAGCACTAGACCTGGGCCACGTGTGACCTGGATCAACCTACCCTCTTCCATTGCCCTCACAGCTGCTGTAACGACAGCACATTTTCCAAGTCTTCCAACATATTCGTTCATACTGTTCTTTGTTCTTTCTAAATGGGTGTACATGCTCCCTGTGCCTAGTTTTCGTTGGGATGTGTTTACCACACCTGGTTTACACCTTCACTTCTAAAGATTATATAGTTTTTTCTGTTTCTAGTGTGTTGTTTTGTCACTTCATGAAGGGCCGGCCCTAGGGTTGCTGGGCCCCAGGCAAGCTGAACTTCAGCGTCCTTACAAGTATAATTTTTTTTTTTAATTTTCACAGGGAGAATAACTGAAAATGTAGAATGAAGAGTTTATTACACTATACAAGCTAAAGAAAGCAGTTCAAACACGGCATCAAGGTTTCAAATCCTTTCATTAATATAACTAGGGGAGAGAGACTGATATGACTGGATCTGCATTACTGGCAATGCTCACACATTGTTACAAACAAACACTGAGTGGAGGATGGTTGAGAGAGAGAAAGTCCAAAGGGTACCGTTGATCATCTAGATATCTGTATTATGGTCTCTGCAGAACAGTGTAAGCTACAGAGGCGTAGCGTTTAGGCATTAAATAATTATTTGTTACACCCCAGCTAGTGACTTATAAATAAATCTGTAATCAAACTTATAGTAACAGGTAATTTCCTTGTCTCTGTTGTTTTTTCACAACTGGTATTTGATCACCATAACAGAAAAAATTAATAATTAGATTCACAACAATTTTACGTATTCTTGGTTTTTTTTATTTCATTTATTATTTTCACATTTTCATTTTATTTGGAAGATCCCAAACACATGGCATGGCGGCCCCTAGTACATGGCACCCCAGGTGACTACCCCAGTTGCTGGTACCTTGAGTCAGCCCTGCATTTGTGCAGGACAAAGAAGTGGCTTGCAATAACATGGATGTCATGATTCACGTGCATCTTCCTGCCTGAGTGAATAGTGTGCAAAATAAGTGTTGTTAATTTTTGTGCGGTATTCCAATCTTGCCCGTGTAAAGAACATAGTTGGGAAGTGTGTTTTTCTCTGAAAGGTAATTCCTGGGGTCGGAAATAGTGAATCATTTTCACACATGGTCGTATATGCTCATGAACCCCCAGCATACCTAGTGTTTGTGTGCTGTCTTCTTTCTCTTCCCGCGGTGATGGAAGAAAACGGGAAGCCCGAAGTACATCGTTGTCATAAGCCCACAGTAAGTTCATATGTTTGTTAGAAGTAGACCCCCCACTTGATATATATCTCATGCAGGGGTCATGAATGTTCCCATGAGGCACTGTGCAAGGAGTGTGCGGCATGGCCATCGCCTCAGTGGGGAAAGTACAATTAAAGACGAGGAAGAAGACCACCCCCATCTCCAGAGAAACTTCTCCATTCCTCCCTCCTTCTCCCTCATCTTTTCTCCCACAAACTACTCCTCCATTCACTGTGATGCCCAGTATGGATCTTTTCCCTCCTGCTTAGTCCACAAGTAAAAAGCCAGAACAGGTCTTGCTGGTTCTTTTCAGTTCCTCAAGGAAGAGGTAAGGAACAGCTACTCGATGGAGTGGGAGGAGGCGAGTACGGGGACTGGCAAGAGGGGCTGGCCAGAGTTCCCCTGTAGCCCTCTCCAACCAATCAAGTACCAGAGGGTGGAAGAATGGACCCACCAGTCTGGATGCCATGCAGAACAGAGATCCCCCTCAGCATAGTCAGACCTTGCCTCCTGCCATTGATGAGAGGGGTGAGAGACTGTCTGGGGCTGACTTCCAGTAAATGAAGGTCATAGCCATGAAGGAGCCACTCAAGAAGGAGAAGCTCGTCCCACCACTCTGACAGATCAGAGTGGGAACACTGGCGCCACTACAGGAGCAGTTCATCCCAGTACTCTGCCAGGAGGAGTTCCCAATCTCGCTCAAGAAGCAAGTCATGGGGGCACCCCTCCTCAAGGCAGGAGCAAGACAGGACAGAGTTCCACTCCTCCTCACACCACTCCCGACACCATTCATCGAGACGGGATGCCAGCAAGAAAGCGAGGAGACATCGCCATTCTCGTTCAGGAGACTGGTCTTGGGAATAACCCTACTCAAAGGACAGCCACAGCAGAGCAGGGTCCCATGCATTTCCCTGTCGTTCCAGGCACCAATCATCAGGACAGGACAGTGTAGGAAGAGCCAGATATTCCTCAGCCTCCCCCAACAGGTGTTGCTAGACAATCACCTGATGGAATGGGATAGAGACCTTACTGGACAACCACCTGGTGGAACGGGACAGAGACCGGGACTCCCTTGGACCTTCTACTACGGGAGAAGGAGCACCCTGGAAGAAGTGGGAGAGTTATCTCACTTGGAAGTTCTAACAAGGAGAGGGGTTTTGCAGACTTCGTCCTTTGGGTCTGTAGGAAGTTGGACCATTTGAACCTCATGACATGACATCTGAGGAATACCCCTGCTTCTCGTACCTGGAGCATATGGCCAATAGTCTACCAGAGGCCAGACAGATGGTATGGCTTCCTTGGTCCCTGCTGGTGACAAGTATTAAAAGAGTTTGCCTAAAGCAGGATAGGTGGGTTCCTTAGCCGCCTCCAGGTCTCGGAAGTTCCTTCACCCACTGTTTCCCCGCCAGGCCAAGTATTACGTACCAGAGGAGGCTGGTGCCCTTCCTAGGAATATAAGCTCATCAGTCTGCCAGCTATCAGGCAACTTCCCTCTGGATAGTCTCCGACAAGGCGCACAATTCACTAGTGGGGAGATAATGAACCAGGTGATAATGTTAGGAAGGGCATTGAGGGCCATCTCCAGGCTAGATAGGTGCCAAAGTGCATGGATAAGAGAAATGAAGGTCATACCACCTGCAGGATGGCACACATGAAAGAATACATGGCTCTTTCATGTAAGTTTATATCCTATGTGGCCAAGCATGTGGCCTATGCTTGGGCTAACGTCATCCTGAAAAGGAGGGATGCACTCTTGTCAATGGCTCAGAAAGAGATCTCAGTTGATAGCTGGCTGAGTCTGAGAAATAGCCCCCTGATGGATGTCTACCTACTTCCCGCCAGATATTTTGAGCCAAGAAGTGACAGAGAAGAGAGAAGACGCTAAGAACTCCTCTCCTCAGTGTTGCTCAGGGCTGCCCTGACCAGAAACTTCAAAAAGAGTTGTTCCCCTTGTGAACTGAAATCCCCAGAGTGGGGCATAACCAATGTCCTGGCCTCCCTGAGGCAACTGCCCTATGAACCACTCAGAAGGGCCTCAGACCAGGACTTGACCCTTAGAGCAGTTTTTCTGTTGGCACTGGCTTCAACGATGAGGGTGGGGAAACAGCATGCCCTCTCATGCAACATTACCCAAACCCATGGGTGGACATTGATTGAATTCATCTTCCTTCCAGAGTTTGTGGCGAAGACCCAGAACACCTCCACACACAACCCAAGGTTCGATGGTTTTTCCATCCCTCATTGAAGGGCTTCGTAGGAGGCACAAAGGACAAGATGTTGCCCGGTGAGAGCCCTGAGAGCCTACCTCAAACGTACAGCTCTCCAAAGACTGGCCTGTTGGAGACTTTTCTTACTGTAAATGCAAGTCAGGAGAAGTGAGAAATTTCATGGAACACCATCTCCTTCTGGCTAAGGAAGGTGATCATGAGGGCATACCAGTTGGACTGTAGTGGAGATCCTTATCCAACCAGATTCAAAGCTCATGACATCAGAGGGATAGGATTGTCTGTGGCATTTAAGAAAAACCACTTGGTTGGTCAGGTCCTCCGGGCAGGGGTCTGGAAGAGGCAGATGACATTCACCTCTTTCTACCTCAAGGATATAGTTCACAAGTCCTTAGAGACCTTCACCTTGGGCCCATTAGTGGCCACACAGCAGCTCATATGATGACGTAGAGCCCTATGGGAGCTCGGCCCAGAGGGGGAAGGTATCACCAGAAACATCGTGAGCCCTGTAGTGAGTACAGTACACACAGCATACATCCTTTGCATGCCTGATTTTTTTTTCACAAACCATGTCTTTCTGCTTTTGTACTGTACTCCCATTCCCCCAAAACTCATCAAACTAAGGCAAATGGATTTCCTACAAAAAATTCAATACAAAACCAATTAACAATGAAAATGCAACAGAAAAACCATAATTCAATAGGGATACATTTTCACATAAATTAACGTAACCTTCCAAACCTTGGGTACCATGTCCCAACCTGACCTTGGGCTTCTAATCTAACCTGACCCTGAATGCCGCAAATCATACAGATATACAACAGTGAAACATAGTAATTTTATTTGATAAATTCAAAATATCTCACTACACTGTGAGGATAATAACATTGGATAAACCTTTCTGTGAAAGTTCCTAAATAAGTCAAGAATTGTCATTGTGTGTATGTATGTACTAACAATTTGTAAGTGCCGAGCATTGCTGCTGAACCCTGGTTTAGCAGCAGAACTCGGCATTGAGTTAGGTAAACTTAGGACTTCATAGTGTACTTGGTGGGTAGCTGGAAGTAATTTTGTTGCTTTAGGAGATTTGTTTTCCGTTTTGGTTGGTTCCTTTGACCTTCTCCATCAACTCCTGCTCAGTCTCAAACTGGTGAGACCAGGTAGGTGAGTCAAAGTTATTTTTGTTTGGACCTGTCCCTCTTGCCTTATCCCTCTGTAAGCAAGCTCTGGAATCTGTACAACCTTGAACATCTACATAGGCAAGCATCTCCTGACCAGTTGGCTACATAAGCACTGCCATCTGATTTATTTAGTGAAGTAATAAATTTTCTTCATGATGTTCTCTTCATATTAGGGTTTGAAGAGGCTGACAAGATCCTCTGAAAATCCTCCTGTCTTTTCTTATATCTACAATAGCCTCGAAAAAGAAAATAACGCTTCTAAGGTCATTTATATTTTTCCTAGATATACAAACCAGAGTCTTTTATGTAGGCGTATTCCTCACCACAAGCTGGAATCGATAGTTGAAACTTTGTTAGTAACAAAGTAGAAGTAGATAACTGGTGGTTAGGGGGTGAGTGGGGGAGTAACCCCCCTCATATGCTATTACTGTGCACTTTTCTTGTTCCTATTGGAATAAAAACAACCGTTTAGTTGGAACCCACCCAAAATGTCACATTCCTGGTCTTGACTGCGAGCAAGGGAGCTCACTCCTGTTAACCTATTTGGTCTCTGTCATTGGATGACAGAGCAATAGTGCCCCGAACCTGAGTGATAAGAATCTAAAATCTTGCTAAAATAAATAAATTTCCAGAGAACCAAGTGTAATCCCATAGTGGGTGACATGAGTTAGGAGGAAGCTCATTTTGGCCAGTACAAGGAATGGGCTCATATTATAGCTTTACCATTATGCTCCCTCTTGTTAAAAGGGAAAGTGGAAAGAGTTGCACCTTGAAGCTGAAGCTCTTATAATTGGGTGCTCATTTGTGTAGCCTACCTGTAACGGGTTCCAATCCAGCAGGTGAGGAAGGAAGCAGGAGAACCAACCACTTTACCATACGTCCCCAGATTTCAGCCCAACCAATACTCAAGCAAGATATTTTTCTGTTTGAATGGAGCTTGGATGACTACATAGCCTACTGAGCAGCCACCACAGGTCCCAGGGAGGTTTCCAGGAACTTGTGAGTGACCTCCCTTAAACAGAATGAGCTAAAAGTAGTCTGATATTTCCAGACACCTACTTTTACTACTTGTGGCACCCAAAATTTCTTCTAAAAAGCTAGGGATGGGCCCATACCCCTGATTTTGTGAGCCCTTGCCTGAACTAAATGACTGTTGCCCTCCTTGAGGAGTGGCAAGCCTTTTTGATAAAATCTTTCCTACTTTCAGGAAATCTCCAGCTAAAAACCCTATCTGGCAGAGTCAACTGACTGCAAACCCAAGAGGGCTCCAAAGGTATATCAGCCAGCTGAGAGAGTAGTTATATGTAAAGGTGATGGATAAATATGAGGGAATAGAAAATAAAACCAATAAACCTGAAATTCAGGAGACGTAAGCTGAGATTAGGAAGCAATTTGTTCCACATTTAAATATTTGGAAATCAGAAAATTCCTCAATTGCACTAGACAAATTATTCCTCATTTTAGTTGTAGCCAAGATGAAACTAGCAAACTGAGTAGTATGAAACCTAATGCTACAAAATGACACTGTTTACAACAACAGCAGCCTGCCTAGTGTTGTGAGGAAAAACAGTTAGGTCAGGTAAAGCGTGCTTTTCACAAAACCAGAAAGGAATGGTGTTCCTGCACACCACCACCTTATGCTTGCAAGAATAATAAAAAGTCACCAACATGAGAGTTACAAATCCTTTTTAGATAATACTTTGAGTCTTGCACTGGGCACAAAAAGCATTTTGTCCAGGTCACCACCAACAAAGCCCCAGAGGGAGGAGATTAGAAGCTTAGGGGTGAAAAAGAACAAGAGAGATCTCTTAACCTCCTAGTGCTGGACTAAATAGGAAAAGCTGTACAACTCCCAGACATGATTCACTGAAGCTGAAGCTAGCAGAAAGATATAGCACCCGAGTTAGTCTGCAGAGAATAAGAGTCACATCCCATTCAGAAGGACAAAGTTCCCAAAAAGAATAAGACTGCTCAAAACTCATTATGAACATGGATAACTTTACGAACATAGAGAGATCCATATCCTTCAGTTTAATTCCTGGCTCAAACTAAGGAATAGCCTTTTATTTCTGAGACTGAGAAAAGCTTGTCTCAATGTAGGTATGCTCTGAAGTCTCTGATCTGCTGAATGGATGTTCCAATTAGAGAAGCCTCTTCTAAACACCTATTGCAGAAGAAGGCCCACTTTCCCTGTACAGTACACATTAAAAGAGGATTAGTGGAGGTACTCAAAAATCTACACAGTCCTGTAAGAAAAGCCTCTCTTGCACAGGATCCGCTTGATACTTTCCATGCATGTAGCTGGAGGGACTATTGCCTGGTGATATATGTGGCTGACAAAGAAGAGAGTGCCACAGGAATCCCTCTTGGCTCCTCAACCAAGAAGGTAAGCAGACTGGGAAACTATGTGGCATGCAAACCAGGGTCATTCTGAGCCCTGATGGGATCAATGCTCATGTGATCTTCCAGCGGATGAGACTGAATGGTGGAAAGGTAGATACATCCAGACTTTCCAAAGGATGCGTAGATCATCTTCCATCCACTGTACAGGGGCGTAGGAAGTAATCCAACTACTATATGCTACCTAACCCCTGTCGCCGAGCTGATCTAACACCACAAGCCACCTGCCGGGAATATACCTGGCCTACAGCTTGATAGCATGGTAAACCACCTACATGTTCATCTGCTTGCCAACTGACAAAAGAGACCCCACTCCTGTGCTTGTTGTGGTGTGCCACTGCAGTGGTGGAGTTTCTCATCAGTACTACTGAGTGACCTACCACTGTTCCTGGAATGCTTGAGGGCTAGCAATACTGCTCACATCTCTAGCATGTTGATGTGCAGATGAGTTTTGTTCTCTGCCCACAAATCTGAGGTTAGCAACCCCTCCTCCGAGGCATCAGTGAACAAATGCATTTTGGGAAGTTGAGAATTCAGGGGAAGCACTGCAAGGAAGTTCCAGTCATCTAACCACCATGTGAGATTCTCCCAGAACTCCCTGTTCAAGAACATGAGCTGAGAAGGAGTATCGCATGGAGGTGACAAGTGTCACTTTGGTTGCATTAATGCGAGCGCAGGTGATTTGCCCAAGTGGAAGAAGCTTCTCGGTGATGACAGGTGCCCTGCATGGGCCAAAGCTAATACCAAGGTGAACGCTGATGTGAATACCTGCACGGCTGTTACCAGCCTGAGGAACAGACCTAGACAGTTCTGCAGCAAACAAAGCAAAGGTACTTCCAGGGGAACTAATGGAAGTGTACAGATGCTCCTCTACTTATGAACGAATTACGTTCCAAATGGCTGTTAATAAGTTCATTTTGTTCATAAGTTCAACTTGGCATACACAAAGTCAATACACACAGTACTATTTGTTTTTTCAAACTAAAACCCAATACTAATATTGTCATTGTATTTTATAGAGCATTTTATTAATACAAATGATATATGAAACCTAACATTAAACAAATTATGATAATAATAATACAGTAAAGTACATGTACAGTTTTCTTACCTTTGAAACTAGTGTTGTAGGCTTGTCGTGATGGATGATGAGAGGGGGAGGGCGGTGTGGAATTAATACAGGTGGCGGGTCAGCAACGTCTTCATTTTCTTCGGCAAGGATTTCTTCATCACTTTCCTCTTCATTTGGGGAGGAAGCAGTCATTGGAGGTGGGGAGACTCTTGAGGTTGAAGGCACTAGTTTAAAGAATTTGTCTGTGGAAGTTTGCATTGATTTTCTTTTCTTTTCATTGTATAGAATGCGATAACACTCCAGTGGAAAGCATCATTGACTGTTGTTGCTACTTTTGAGAATCTCTCAACATTGGGGTCTTGATTCTCAAAAATAATCAACACTTTTTCTAGAAGAGAATATCCCTCGGCCATTAATTTTGTTTCAAACTTCTTTAAGGGAACAAGTTGTTGTTGTTCTTCATGTTCTTCAGTTCATCAACTTCATTCAGTTCATCATTTTCATTCATCAACTCCTCTGAATGACTGTCAAAGAGCTCTTGAAAGCCATCTTCCCCTTTGTCAAGCTGTAACTTTTCACTTATGTTAACGAGACTGTTAAGGATTCCCTTTTCCTCCTCTTGATTGAACCCTCTGAAGTCATTTACAAACTGTAGGCATAAGGCCTTCCATATTCCATTCATGTTGATGTCAATTAACTTCACGCCATGCAGCATCAACGTTCTTTATGCGACAAGTGTAGTATTTTTTGAAATTTGCTATTACTCCCTGATCCATTGGCTGAATTAGTGAGGTTGTATTAGGGGGGTAAATAAACAACTTGAGCATCTGGATGGAAATCATCTAAGTGCTGTGGGTGACCTGGGGCATTATCCAAAATTAAGAGAATCTTGAAAGGAATGTTATTCTCTCTGCAGTATAGCCTGAGTTTGGGGATAAAGTGATGAAAAAACATAAAAGTCCTCAAATAAAGCAAGAGTCACCCAGGCTTTCTTATTGGCTCAAATACAGTAAGGGTCACCAAGGCTTTCTTATTGGACATCCAGATTACAGGTAGAGAGCTTTTTTGTGATGCTTTTCAATGCCCGTGGATTTCCTGCATGACAGACGAGGAGAGGTTTAAGCTTCATGTCTTCCAAGCAATTGCCACCCAGCAACAACGTTAGCCTATCCTTCGCCGCCCTAAATTCTGGCATCAAATTCTCTTTATGGATGATGTACATTTTTTCTGGCTTTTTTTTTTCCAAGAAAGGCCCGTCTCATCTATATTAAAAATTTGCTGAGGGGTATAACCTTCCTTATCAATTATTTCCTCGAGTGTCTTGGGAAATTTTTCGGCTGCTGCTTGCTGACTCACTGCTTATGGACACGTGATGCTAGTTGGCTTGTTTTTTGAAGTGATGAAACCATCCATGATGTGCAGCAAGTGTTTCATCTTAAGTACTTTCGCCAGCCTTAGCCTAAGAGCCATCGAAAAGGCTTTTAGCCTTTTCTTGAATGAGCATGAGGCTAAGTGGTACACATCTGTGTCTCTGGTGTTCCATCCAAATACCCAAAAGTTTTCCATTTCTTCTACCACCCTCCCTCTTCTCTTACTTATAATTGTTGACTGCATTGGCACAGCACTTTTCAAGTGTTCCATAATTTTGTCTTTGTTCTTCAAAATTGTGCCAATAGTGGAGCGATTCATATTATATATGTAATGGAACACTATGTCAACCATTTTTTCACCACTTTCTAACTTCTTTATTATTGCCACTCTAGTTTCCATTGGGATGGTTGCCACTTTTTAACACTACCACTTTCATCACTGGCCTTGCGTTTGCCAATAGCCATGATAGATAATGGATGCGGTAAATATTTAACAATAAAATCAGATGGATGAATTGCTGAACAAGAGGTGATCAAGTCTCAGCACTAGCATAAGTACAAAAGAATCTGGGACGCTTGGTGGCTTCAGCTACAGCGCTGTTTGGCAGAGGTAGTGGCAGAAATTGTAACTCAAGTAGTAGCAGCCGGGCGCCGAACAAGGGATTTTGACAAAATCTATTTTCTGAGGAAGACCTATGTCACCCAGTGAAATGGTTCCATTTAGCACATTTCTAGGTATAAGAATTGCTACATATACCAGAGAAAAAGCTATCTAGAATGCCGGGGTTACCACCCCCGGAGCGACCACCTATAAACGGTGTCGATATACACTAGGGGTGAGCTTAAACCACTATCACAGGCCTTCGTCCTACAGATCTCTCTATTCTCAAAGTCCCAACTTGAGTGTGCCGTTACAAACCAGTAACCAAGGATACTCACTAGCTCACCCACTAAAAGCGTCATCAGACCATCGTCATCAATATTAGCACCACCAAGCCTAGTATAACACCGGGTGGAGTGAAGTGTAAGGATGGGTCACTGGAGTGACACAGGTCTTCCCCCAAGAAATAGATTTTCCTTTGTCAAAATCCCTTTTAGGCTCGACCTGTAATCAGCCAGTGAAATAACAAATTAGCCATACAAGAGCTTGGTGGCACGCCTCAAAGAATACTCAATGGATCTAAATAAGGCAGAAAGAAGTTCACTGTGTTTTAATGCTGACCATTCTAAAATCAACCATAAATCCAAAACTAAAGGCACACAGATAAAGCTCATAAATTTATAAAATTAATCCAAACCAAGGCACTTAAGAATAATAAAATATGACAACAACAAGGTGACTGCGGAATGTGAATGAGCCAGGCTGAGAGGCAAGAAAAGCGGACCTAAGGGTGGGGCATGGGGCAGGCAGAGCGAGACAGGAAGGCTAGAGACTATGCTCACAGGTAAAGGGAGGAACAGTCAGACTAAATAAGACTAGATTAGTGTGCCTTTTACTGCAGCAAACAATATATCAAAATGTTGGGTCTCAGAGTTTGAAGTAAGTGTTACCAATACAATGACTGATTTCAGCTAATGTGCTTTAGGGATCCATCAAATTGCTGCTACTGGCAATTAGTGTGATATGACATTAATCCTAATTAATTGTATTATGAATCAGTATTTGTTGCTGTTTTAGACTACCTCAACCTATAAGAGCTAGAGCTCTACAATCCTATTCAAACTACATCTAAACATGTTGTTAGATAGTTTGCTAGCAGCATCTTCAAGAGACCATCTATTCTGTGAATCTTCGTTCTTTAACTCTAAAAAACTGAGTTCCAGGATAACAGAACTTCACCTGACGGGGAGAAATCCAGCATGATTGGGCTCTCTAGAAAGAGCAGACAGTTCAAAATTCAGCTCCTGAGGCTAGACTTACTAAGAATAATGTTTTTCTTAACAGACTCAGGTATGAACATAAAACATTATCAGTGTCTGATGCCAATTTAAATTACATCATTATTTGGAGACCGTGTGTGGGCCCAGGTTGCTGGTCTAAAACAGCACATGCTCTAGGAATTGATGAAAATAGGAGTCTGTAAGATTAATAATAAAACCATGTAAAAAATATTCTTAAGGCAGATTTTGTGCTTAGTAACAGTACTAGTGGCCAATCCTTTCTCGAATGTGATCTGAAGAAAGAGATCGCTAGGTTAGTAGCCATTTTCATAGGCTTTGGATTCCTAAAAGCAAATGCTAACTTCTAACTGCTATGAGTCATACTGTCTGAGGTAGATTCTCTTATCAGATTTTATGAATAATGTATTAAGAGGAGTCTAAATGTTAGCATCCTTTTGCTGCAAATTTCATGAAGTCCATAAGCTAGGGCATGAGAGTGCTGGGAAGCTGACACAGTCCGGTTGTACTGTGTCAACTGTGGGTTAAGGGATATGTTTGGGGATGGCTTCAACTCTAGAAGTAAAGGAAACCAACTGCTCTTTGGCCAGTTGGGTGCCACTAGTCTTTACTTGACCTTTAGATTATCTCAGTTTGTAAAAACTTTCATTAACAAATTTATTGGAGGAAACAGATAGATCCTTTTGCCACCTGTTCCAATCGATTATTTGTGCGTCTGTGGAATCAGCCAGAGGATCCAGATTAGAGCCATACAGGAAGTTTGTAGTTGCTCTCTGTGGCAAACAGGTCTACCTGGAGACCCCGGTACCTGAAGGCAAATCCACCCGAACAACTCCTTGTCCAAGAACCACTCCGACTCCAGCAGGGTTGTCCTGGACAGTGAATCTGCAATGACATTCCGGACACCTGCCAGGTGGGTGGCTGACAGGTGCCAACAATGTTTCCTTGCTAGGGAGAAAATTGCGATCATCACTTGATTGATATGGCCTGACTTGGAGCCTCCTCTGTTCAGGCAATGTACTATTACAGTATTGTCCAGCACCAACCTGATGTGAACCTGTCTGGCTGGACAAAGTTTCTTTAATGTTAGGAACACTGCCATTGCCTCTAAGATGTTGATATGGAACTGGCGGAACACTGTCGACCACGTTCATGAACTTTCTTGTGTTGAACCCTCCCCAACACAGCTCAGGAGGCGTCTGTATGGATCACAGAGACGGAGGGGAAACTGGAGGTACTGACCTCGACAACTCTTGACTCTTCGACCATGGTGACCTTTTCTCTTCTCTGCGGGATCAGAGACAGGCTTGTCTCTGCTCCTCCTGTTAGCTCCGTTTCCATACACTCTGTTTATATCTTTCAGTTTGGCTTTTAGCAGCAAGTCTGCTGAAACGGAAACTGAAGAGAGCCGAAATCCTTTCCTGGGTACGACGAGAGGCATGTTTGTTTTTGAGGAACTGTCTGGTAGCTTTGGCTATTTCTTTCCTTTTTGCTGGTGGCAGTGACAGTTTGTGTGTGCTTAGGTCCCAATGAATTCCTAGCCACTGAAATTGAGCTGCTGGAACTAGGCGTGATTTCTTTCTGTTTATTTGGAAACCAAGGTACTCCAAGAAGTTGATTACTAGGAGTTGCTCTATGACATTCTTTGACATTGGATGCCCAAATTATCCAATCGTCCAGATACGTGGCCAGCATGATCATGGAGTCCACAGCTCTTGGACTACTGTCCTCTGCACCAGCTTAGTAAAGTCGAGGTGCTATGTTGAGCCAGATGGCATGACTCTGAATAGTATGCTTGCTTTCTGATCTGAATCCCAGGTAAGGGAAAAGTTTCGCAGTGGGACGTGATAATATCGTCTGTAAGATCTATAAGTGGTAGCGGCCCCACGAGTAGGAGTCCATACCTGCGAGATTGTAAGCATGCAGAAATTTATCGCATTGAATGAATGAATTGAGACAGGACAGATCCAGAATTACTCTTAGTTTGTCTGAGTCCTTCTTGGAACACTGGACAAGACGACCTTGAAATTTCAAGTGTCTGACTTTCTTTCTTGCATTACTTCTGCAGAGTTCTGTTGCAAATCCTGTAAGTCTTGGGATGGGTGTTGAAGGAACCTGACTGGTGGAGGCCCCTTGCTCAGCTCCATCCCAGACAACACAGAGAGATCTGTCACTGTGGAGCCCACGGGCTGAAGGTCCAATGGTCACAGAAGGGTACAATCTCCCTCCTACCTGGTGTCTCATTGATTGGGAGGTCCTGCTACCTCTGGTTCCCTGACCTCCTCTTCCTCGTGAAAGGACCTGGGATGTTGTCCTACACCTCTGGCAGCTCTGGCTCTACTTCCTCCGCATAATATTATAGCCTCAAGAAATGTCCCAGAGCTCTCAAACAAAGCGTTGAAAGCTGGGGACGTCACGAAGATTAGCGCAGCGGAAGCATGCTGAGTCGAGTTTGCACCAGTGCAGACACTGCTGAGATCTGCATATGGGTAGAGGCTGACCCGACATACGAGACTAGAACAGCTTGAAGCTGTCGGGCTTGAGGTCTCTTAAAGCCCTGGAACCTCCTGAACCTTTTCCTATCTTTAGGTTGAGGTCCGGAGGTCTCAGAAAATTTTCTCTTGAAGGGAAGGCCCCAATGAGAGCGAAGACTCTGGTTCGCTCTAATAGCCTCCGCCATAACATTATTGACCTCATCCTCGGCGGAAGGTTAGGTCCCCAGAAAGAAGAACTTCTACTCACTAGCCTATTAGGCTGCGTGCCTGATAGTGATGGCCTCTGTAAAGTGTAGCTTCCTGCAGTTCTGTCTGCAGCTATCACAAAGTCATAAAGATCCGATTGAAAGAGTATGCGACTTTGTAATGACCTGGAAACAAAAGGCTCGTCATTGGCTAAAGCCCGTTACCTCTGAGATAGTGACTGAGTGCAGAACAACGCTGAACCTGCACCTGGCCTCAAATACTGCTTTGAGCAAGGCTTCCGAATTTTGGGAAGTTGCTCACTGAACAGGGTGAAACACCACAAGTCAGTTCCCACCGTAAGGTTGCGGGCTCCCAGCAACTCGAATCTCCGGGAAGAGAAGAGAAGTAGAATCCATTTCCGGGTTAGGCGCCAAACGCCCATGGCGCTTGAAGGGTCAACTCCGTAATTTTAGTAGTGCAAGGTTTGAATGGCGTCACCGACGAGCCATAGTAAAACTTCCTTGAAGGGTAAGTTTAGATGTTCGCCTCCCAACTTGTGAGAGCGCACAGCAGAATTAGTTGAGCTTGGTACTTAGGAAGATAACTGTCTCCTTAAAGGACCTTATCAGATAACCCCAGGATTCTTCACCAACCTGGTGAAACACTGGATAGAGGAGTGCACTAAGTCGACTGGAAAGAACTCCAGTTCTTCCAGGCAGCGAATACCTAAACCTTCGATGGTCAATGTGCCGTTATGCAGGGGCATGTAAGGCCACGGGGCATGGGTTTCCCTTATCAAAGGGGGCAGTTTGGGCATCCGGGACAACGGGGATGAAATTGCTGCTCCGGATTGGAGGAACCTGGAGCAAGCTTCCTGGGCACCGCAGCTGCTGTGCTGCAATGACTGCGTGATTCTCCGGAGGCTGAGGCTTGTAACCAGATCTTTTAGCCTAAGCTTCCACTTTTGGTCGATCTTTTGCATCAAAAAAGATCGACAAAGACTTCTCAGAGAGAGATCAAAACCAGGCTGTGGAGACTTAGATTTAGATCTCTGGACCTCGGCCTTATGAGAGGTAGCCTTACTGCAGAGCACTGGACAGGGCATTGACGACCTAGAGGAGACTAGTAGTTAGACCTTAGAGGATTAGAGGGCTTTGAAAGCCCTTCTTCTGAATTTCACCTTGGGCATAACAGTGGATGTCCCCAGGTTATTCGTTCGGAAATCCCTGGAAGGAAGAGGAGGAAGAAGAAGGTGAATTAATAAAAGAATTATCCAAACTAACCCCGCCTGCCTCACTTACCACCCTACCTTCTACCTGATGGACATCTACATCTACAACCATAGGCTCCAGATGAATGTTAATAGCACATGCACCTCTTCCATACACCTCTCTTTGAGATTATGTCGTCTTGGGAGGTTGTGTTTCAAGTCTGATCTTTTCAATGATTGGGGCGGCTAACTCCCTCGGTAATGTGGCGGAGATCCAGGCACCAGGGTAGAGGGGATTACAGATCTCCTCCGAAAGCATGTAAGGTTTGCTGGACGCAACATTCCTCCCGAATCCGCCGACCCAGGACTTCCGGGACGACAGCGCTGCTGGATTACTAGTTTGGGCTGGAAGAGAAGGTAGATTGGCTGAAGCATCCCCTTCTCATTGTATGTTTCTGTGGTATCAATGTCGAAAGAGACTATGAGTTAGTAGACTCCTCAACACTTAGGCTCCTCAGGCGCCAGTCCGTAAAAGCGTGACAAATTTACAGCCATCTGGGTGCCAAACAATTGCATCCCCAGCATGCACTTTGCGCGGCTGAGTGCAATGGCACGCCGTTGCGAGCGATTGTTGGAGAATGGCGAGCGCAGGTTTTCCTGACGAAAGCACGTACCATCTGTAAGCGGAATGATGGTATAGGTATCGCAAAACAAGCTGCTTGGAACGGGACGAATGGCCGGAAATCCTTGGTGGCAAAAAACAATACAGGGAAATAAAGCCAATACCCCTCGGGACTGATCCAGCAGAAAATTGCTTAAACTGATGAATATTTCAAATGGTACTAAATGATATAAACAGGAAGACTCGGTATTCCACCGTGAATAACCACTAATTGTTGTGTTTATATTTATAGGCGTAGTCGCCGTGGCGGCCGGAGTGGGAGGGTATGGCGCTTAACTCGACGACTCACTGCAGATGATAATTGACTAAAAACAACGAAAACGAGGCTAGACCGGCGGGGTAGATTCTAACACTATCCTATAGGTATGGTGCATTCACGGAACAATGTTAAGCGCTCCAGCTGCCAGCAGAAAACCATTGGGCGAGCTAACGAGCACGCCGTAAGGGAAAGGTAGAAAGTAAGTGACGCAAACCTGGCGGAACAGTGACCGGTCAGGTGGGTAGCACCCTCCAGACGCCGAAAATATCACCTTACGGGGGTGCCGAACGAAAGTGAACTGCTACCCCCTTTTTTGGGATAACGCACAGGTGACGACACTAATTCTAACCAATAAGGTAAGAAGACGATAACTAGGCTACATACACGAGAGTATGGATGGAAATGGCCGTAGCCTACTTTAGAAACCAAGATCCTTGGTCTAGTCAAGGAGGACAGGGGGAATGCCACAGGTGTGGGGAGAGAAGGACCTAGGTCCTAGCTCAGCCACCTTCACAAGACTAGAAAAACTTGGACAGGCGGAAAATAAACAGTGAGGGTACCTCACGCTAAAGGAACTCGCATACAAGGCAAACCTAACCTCCCAAACCTAATGGACTGGTGGAGAGTTAGGTAGCCTAACATCGTGTAAAAGCACTGTTACGTTTAGCCTAAACAGATTGGAAAACAATTCAACTTCTACACTTATCTAAGTCACTTGCCAGATGGGGACCAAGACAAGACACCATAGAGAAACGTTCGTGAAATGGGGTAGCCTAGGATTAAACATATCTAAATACCTAAGTACATACATAATCAATCAGACAGGAGGGAAGGGCAGGGAATGCGGCACAAACTGAGCATTATTTGGTGCCATGTACTGCCCAAAATGGCTTCCTGACATGAATTGAATAAAACAATCTAGGAATATAAATGTCATCCTTCCTTGTACATAACAGCTAACATGCAGAATAAATAATTTCACACCAACGAGGAAGGAGACCAGTTAGCTGGAGGAAGAGGAACCGATAAAGGACCCAAATTCATTTGTCAGAAAATGGGGGGCCCATTGCCTACATGATAGCAAAGAGGCAAAAACACGATCTTAACCTCAACCAGCGAAACGGTAAATTCTCCACATAAAATTCTCCACAAAGGCTCCAAACTAGAAGGAGTATATAAAAACTAGGAGAATAAAAACAAAAAGGTTGAGATTGGAGGACAAAAACGGAAAGAGGCAAACATACAGCACACGAGTTCATATGACGCAGCCCTGTATAACGGTAACGAAACTCTTCGTAAAACCTAAAATATGTTGCCTCTGAGACAAACAATCCAACCAAAATTAGTACTCAACTTAGATGGTGAGAAAATCTCGTTGGAAGACATGATGAGCTGCTAAAAAAGGAACACAATCACTTCATGGAAATTTCAAATGTTCTATGAGATGTGCTAAAATTGGAATGACGCATGGCGGTCGTGATGGCGGCTTAGTGGGTAAAGCTAGTGGTATCCTTGGTTGCGGGTTTGTAGCAGCACACTCAAGTTAGGACTTTGAGAATAGAGATCTGTGGATGAAGGCTGTGATAGTGGTTTAAGCTCGCCCCTAGTGTATATCGACACCGTTTATAGGTGGTCGCTCCACGAAGTGTGCTTGGCATTCTAGATAGCTTTTTCTCTGGTATATGCTGCAGATTCTTATACCTGAAGTATGCTAAATGGAACCATTCACTGGCTAACTGAGTCAATAAGTAAATTAAACACGGTATTTGTATCTCTGAAAGTTAAGTAAGTAGAGGCATGTCTGTAAAGTATGCATCCAATAGATCTACAGAAAACATGAAGTTCCCATCTTTGATGGAATCCAACACCGACCATGCCATTGCCATCTGGAACCAAGTTTGAAGGACGAACTTGTTTACTGGAGAGATATTGATGACCAAACTTCAGCTGCCAGTTAGTACTTTCTTCACCAATATCGTTACTACCAGTTTGTTTACACCATTTGGTTGTTGACAGGGTCAGGGCTTTAGGATATCATAAAGGATACAATGAGAACAGTACCAGTATTGGAGATAGGTGTGAACAACCATCCTTGAAAGGTATTCCAAGGCCATTCTAAAGGACTCAGACTTCCCAGGGTTCTGCTCCCTGTCTGCCACATTGCCAAATGGCATGAGAGGTATCCTCCTACTCATGGTAACCTGAGAGGGGGACTGCTAGTCTTAGCATTTCCCTCCCCTCTCCTTCCCTTCCTAGCTACAGCTGGGAGAGGAGGGCATGAAGGCTGGGAAGGCTCCCTGCCCTTTGGTAGATGATGATTAGGCACTTTGTCTTCGTTAGGGAGGAGGAGGAGGCTTTCTATCAATGTCAGACAAGGTTGGGTTAGCTGCAGATTCCTTGGAGCCCATGGTAGTGTTTGAAGGAGACTGCACAGTAGATAGGAGCCTTGAGAATCAGAATGTCTCTTCTCCGCTGATGCGTCAATCATACCCTTTGTAAAGTGTAAGAACATACCTAGTAATTGACTTTTCTGCAGAGTGAGACTACTTTCTGCCAAAACTTGCAGTGAGAGGAAGGAAGATATTATGTCCCATGTAATTACACCTACATCCTCTTAAAACGCACCTCCTCATCCTCCAATGAGACACCTGTGACAGTGAAGTCAGCAAGTGTGTGCTCAACCTAGGTTGAGCCACGAAGCTGCCTGGAAGGAAGCCATGGCAACACACTCCATGGTTCCAGAGAAGGCAGTACCTTCCTGACAGTGTCTTCCTGAGGGAAGGTAGTTTGCCAGTCCACATACTGATGAGTCTAACTACAGGGTAGTAATCTTGACATTTTCTGACACATTAACAGCGGGGACAGAACTTCCCCGTTATGCTGAACAGCAAGGAATTTTCTGACTCAAAGATCAACCATTCACTTGGCCCAAACCCCATGGGCTAGCTGAAACCAATGCAAACTAGGCAGCAGTGTCACTTCAGCAGCACACCCGAGGGAAACCTCAACTGAAGAGATCAGGTGTGAGTGAAGAGCTTTGGAAGCCTCTTCGAAATCATTATGTTCATGCATGAATGCAACGACCACCTGAAATGCCATTCCAACTTGGCTTGGTGTTGTTCCAAAGGCAAGGGACCCTTCTGTCCAATTAGATCCCCAGAATTGAGAGCTGGGTCCTCTCCTGAGAGAGAGAGAGAGACAGAGGAAAGTGCACCAGCTTATTCCAGTACCTGGTCAAGGGTCCATTACCAGTCAGTGTATCTCAGGCCAAGGATAACACATGAATGGACAAGGTTCAAAGCAATGATCAACCATCCTGTGGAGTTCCCTTTGCTCAGTGAATGCTGGACTATAGAGGCCACAGGAGAACAAGCATGAGCAGACTGGGGTGTAGTATGATCACATGTAAATAAGTCGGCCTAGTACATGCGCGTAACATGCAGTGGAGATATATTGCGTGCAAACCCCAGCTGTTTAAAGAAGATAGGTATAGGTGAATTTTTCTTGTGGGTAAGACTTGTCAATAATTTCGAATGAAAGATTTTTTTCCCCTTGGGTAGTTTCACACATATCCAAATATTTTTGTAACATTAGGTGTAGTTGTGGACTTTTAAATTAGCAATATTCCTTATTAATTCAGAAATCACAATAATCCATCAAGCACAACTATTTGCTATTGCACTAACAGTTTTTGTCTTCCACTTATTCTTCATCAAGCACAACTATTTGCTATTGCACTAACAGTTTTTGTCTTCCACTTATTCTTCATCATCAAATCATTACATTACCTTCATTATTACCTTTTCAAACTTTTCTGAAAAACACTTGTCTCATTTTACAGGCATCTTAAAAATTTTACTCTACCCATGATTTGTTTGTGCTCATTTCACTTGTATTGGTCCGTACACTTTTTGCACTACTGGAATCATTTGACTGCTGCCAATTGATAGAAAATGGAAAATTGCATTTTTACGTAAGACAATGCTTAAGGCTAGTAAACATAACATATACTACCCCTTATTGTTTGCCTTTTGAAAAGTTTGATTTTACTTTCCAAGATTATAGACTGCAATTTGGCTACTGTTAGTATTCTGGTCAGCCATGATTTATGGCACAAGGGATTTTAGCCAATGTATCTTTGAATAAATTTAAGATATACAGTAATTCATGGGTGTAAATGTAGTTTAAAGATTTATTAGTTGAGCTTAATACCTGGAAAAGCCTACTTTTGACTGAGCCTGTGGATGCTAATAGTGTTCATTCCCCTTTAAAGGAAACTAGCCCTTCAGAGTTTGTTATTGAGAGATACTATTATACTCCACTTATTAAAATGATATAAATTAGAACATTATAGGACATGGGGCATAAGATGAAACAAAACGCAATTACTGTACTGTACATGCATTAGTACTAAAATTGTTGCTGTTAAGATTGTCCTTTCCTTGCCGGACAGCTACCACTTCTGTATTTGAAGTATTTCTCAAAATGGATATTGTACAGACTGAAGTTAAACCAAGGAGCAAGATCTTACACCTACTGTTTACCATATTCAAGCTTCCCTATCTGCCTATTCTTCTAACAATGTAATTTTTTTTATTATACTGCACATTGCAAAATGTGCATAAAATAAACTCAACATTTCCAATGTAAAACAAATGCTTCAACTGTGTTTACTTACAGTTACTACTGAACCCATCCTTTTACGAAGCCAGGCATTGATAAAAATAGTCGGCAACAGATCTTCTGCAAATGTATGAGCAATGGTGTACATACCCTAATTAGGAATGACATCAAGATTTTTTCATTTTGTCACACACAACTGGCAATCACAGTAAGAGAACTCATATATCTATAGTTTGTAATATCAGACATTCTGAAAACAATTGAATAATGTTCAAACATACATAAAAACCATAGGCTCAAGCTTATTGCTTGCTTTTATTGCCATTTTAATTTTATGAATGGTACTTGATAATAAATGTCTCAAGTAGTACACTCAGACCAACTGTTATTATAAATGAAAGTGTTGGGCTTGGAACGCAAGGTTTGAACTTTCTGATGGCTGTGTGTGCATTGTGATTAGAAATTGCCATCAACCTATATGGGGTGCCTATAGCTTGACTTGACCTTAACAGTGAATCCAAAAGTACATTGGAGTTGGTCTGTGCCTTGATAAAGCTCTTAGGTATGTGTTTCGATCCAAAAGTTGACCTTCATCATGGAGCAAACTTCTTTAAGTAGAACAACAAAATAAAGAAATGGTGGTGTCTTCAACTTCATGAACTGGAAGTTCTGTTGGTTTGAACCAAACCATTGTTCCCTTAGCCATATTTTTCTTGGTATTTATCTAGTCTAGATTTTTCAAGTATCTCAGATTTTGTTTGTAGCAATTTTTAAAAACTGAATGTGTTGCAGGGCTTGCTGGATAACTCCCAGATATAAAGACTTACTACGGTGTTTGGAGGTTTTGAAAATACTGGTGGAAAGATGTGGCTTCACAAGTTTGGATCATTCAGGAAGATGCTTTCATTAATTGCTCAGCAAGATTTACAGGTATGTACACTACTTTATTATTTAAGAGTTATGTTGGTCAGCACCCTCATTGACCTAAACAGGGAAATGTACATCAGTCATATTCACCACATCAGTCTTCAACATGTTACTGAGGGATACTTGTACAATTTGGATCCTGAAACTGAGTTACCTCTTAAAAAATTTTAAATCTGGTATTATAATCATGTTATAACTCCTGTTGCAAGACTGAATGGCAAGAAGCTAGAAATACAGCATCCAGATGTGGTGGTCATCTTGCTGAAGACACACCACTCGGTTCTGAAATAAGGAGTACCGTTTGCTTGCAATATAAACTTAGTTCCTTCTCCATGCCCTCACATCTGCTTTCCTCAGTTCTATATATGCTCCAACTGTTTCTCCATGTGCTCATGTTGTACAGTACTTTTCTCTCATGCATGTGCTGATTTACTGATCTGGTTAGGTCTGCTAGTTCCACCAGAAGTGTTTCTGGTTACTTCATAGGAACATAATTTTTCTTGTACATACCAAGACAAAGGAACAAAGGTCTGAAAGGGGTGAGAAAAATAGTTGAACCATCTGATGATACTTGCAGCTGTGGAGAGAAGAGTTGACCTGATGACCATCTGGAAGGAAGTTTGGCTGCTTCATATATAAATAATCTTGCTCGCTGGCCCATAGGATGGCCCATCTCTGTGGGAATGGAATCCTGATCACTGCACCATTTTCTGGAAACAACATTTGAACACCATGAGCTTCAAGAATGTGATGCCTCATGTTATTAGTGTTCACTGCACCTCTAACTGGGCTGCTTATCATTGTTTAAGCATTTTTGAGAATTTCTGGAGGAAGAAGAAATACTGATGCTCTGCCCAATAAAGTCTGAAGTCCTTCCATTTGAGAACATTTTGCTTTTAACAGGTTGGTATCTCCATCATTTGCATCTAATCTTCATTCTGAGTCTCTTCTGGAACGAGTTTTTCAAGAGAGAGCTGGCAGATCTCCACTGGAGGATCTTGTCACAGGAACCTGTTTGATAGTTCCAAGAAGTTTGTGATTGTCTTAAAGTCTGATTAAAGCTTCTGTTTTTAATTTACCAAAAGTCCAGGTTTTTAAAACTTTGATAATCCCTACTTTACCCTTTTGTTGCAGTCTGGAAGGCAAAAAGTTTGTCCTGTACCCTTGAACCACAAATGCAGATTTTGCAGAATGGGTTTTGGACTGGGACTGGCATTATCCCCAATGTCAGTATCTAGTGATTTTAAAGGCCAAAATAGTTCTCACAACCAAATCTGCTCACCCCACATGAACCTAAGCACATGGAGGGATCTGGAAGAGGTATACTGTACTATACTTAAAAACATTGAAATACAACGCAAAATGCTCTCTTTTGACTTAATCCAACATAAGCTATTTTCTCCATAATGAAAAACTTGAATTGATGCAGTGTATTTGCATTTGATTTCTATACTGGCTTATACCCTCCAGTTGGGAAACAAAAATCCAGCCATAGAAGTCTAGCGAGTCTCGTAAAGTTGCTTTATTGCCCCTTTGTTATTCATGCCCACTTCCTCCACTCCAACATTTCAGAACTTGACTAGCTAGTTGGTCAGCAAAAAAAAAAAAAAATGGCATTAGGTGGCCATTCTATAGTACAGTACCTAACAGTACAGTACCTGAAAACTTGAGTCAATTTCATGTTTCCATTGCCCTTCTGGATCTCTGCAGAAGCCCACACTGATTAGTTCTGGAAGATGGGTAAATGATTTAGAGTAGTGACTCTTCCTTTCCACTTTGGAGTTCTTGCATTTCTTTGTCCTGCTCAAACTGTAGGTCTAGTTGATGAGCCTTGAAATCTGGTGCATAGTTAAAACTCCTTCCCAACCTCTGGAGAGCCAATCTTTAAATTTTGCATAAGACAGCCACAGTATTCTCTATGAAGTGGAATCTTTAAAAAAGTCTTACATTCCACATTGTTTACTCACTCCTCAGTCTCAGGAATTGAATTGGAAAATAATATTTTAGTGACCTAAATTTTCACATAATTTCCTAGGACTCCGTTTACGAAATTAAATACGATGGTATTCATTCACGTACAAGAGATCATTTTCCTCTTTAATTTCTTGACCAAAGAAACCTGGCAAACTGCATTAGTTCTTACATAATTGGATCCTGGCTAATAACTGGCAAACTAATTGGCAACTAGTGCACTATGTCAGCACTTTCAGTGGTATCTGACGAGATCATAATGAATGGATATCTTCTGATGGATGTACCATCATGGCAAATAAAATGAGTAAAGTATTCCTTGGCTGGGTCCGAGTTGAAGCCCAGTTGATGCTGTGGCACAGCAGTCCTGTCCAGGGTAATTATCCTCACATGCTGTATACCAATGACTGAGTAATATAAAACAAGTACAAAATGAGCCGAAGTTTCTTTGGCACAATTGAGTTTTCGGTACAATGTATAATGTTGTATGAAACTCTCAGTTACTCCCCAGATGCAGTCAAGTAAAGGTGTGTCACACCTCCAGAAAGCACTGTCAGACACACGATCCTTGGCTAACCTTAACCTTAAATAAGATAAAAACTACTGAGGCTAGAGGGCTGCAATTTGGTATGTTTGATGAATGCAGCGTGGATGATCAACATATCAATTTGCAGCCCTCTAGCCTCAGTAATTTTTAAGATCTGAGGTGTCACAAAAAACTGAGGATGGACAAACAAAGCCACCTCAATAGTTTACTTTTACAGAAAACTCAAATTGGAGAACTGTCATAACAATAACAATTACTTTCAACAACAAAAATTCATGCCACTACCAGTTAAGATTTGTCAAAGTGAATGAAAATTACCCGAAAGAGTTTATCATAATGCTTCCATCTAACCCCGGACCCTGGAAAGAAATAAGAATTTTTGGCAGGCAAGATGAAGTCTTACCAAGAAGAGTCTTGAGTGACATTCATGTACCACTTGATTAGGAGCCAACCACCATTTCAGTTTCTTAATAATAAACTCGTTACAGGGTACCAAAGTTGAAAGCTTTTGAAGTTAAGACCTCAAGATTTGCCAGTTTTCACATCAGAGATTCAGTTCATGAACCCACTACCTTTTGATACATATGGTGAACACTGAATTACTGGGATTAAAACCTCATTGCTCTCGTATCACATGGCCAGCTGGATAACTGTGAAGATGCTCCTGGGTAAATACTTTACCATAAAACCCGGAGGTGCCAAAGTTACCTACTGCTTGCTATACTAAAGATGTCTGGCAGCCAAGTGTTGTCATATAACACTATGTACACCCATCTTATATGTCACCATTAACCTGCTTTTCTCCTGGACAGCTAAGACTTTTCTATACCTCACCTGCTTTGTCCTTCCCTCCTGTATGGTGATTCAAGCCATTTTTATGATTATTGGCTTTGTACTAACAAACTATGTTTTAATAATAAAACTTATTTTGTACAAACCCATTAACCATCAACTCTAGTGCCCTTCTCTTTTCTCCTTTCTCTCCAGATGGAGGTCAGCACAGAATACCAATAGCATATCCATGAGGATCCACTAATGGGCTAAGCATGTGAGCTTAAACTGTTTCATTTTAAATGTTTTGCTTCATGCGCCTGGATTGTGTTTCTCACAGTTAAAGAACTTTTATGATTAACAGCCTTGTATAAATACTAATTTTACTGTAAAGACAGTATTTTGACCTCACAGCCTATACACAGGAACCTTTCTTTTGATATGTTAAAAGACTTATCCCTAAATATTTACAATATTTACCCCAACAATTGCACCCTAAACTCACAAGAGTAGGAAAAATTATATTTTTCATAATGTACTCATTGAGACCTAACTTATCCATTTGTAATTTTAATATCTTTATGCTACCCTATTATGCATCAAGAGTTTGCACTCCCACAAAATTGTGCAGACAGGAATTGGGTGTGTACTATACAGTACTATGATGTTATTACATTTATTAAACTAAAATTTGAAAAGAAACATCATTCAGTCAGGTGGAGATGCTGACACCAGGAATATAGGAACGGGTATTTTGCACTGATGTGCAGTTGATCCAAAAAAGGAATGCAACAAACTCCAAGTAATGGAATTACTTATGAATTCTGAGAAAAAGTGTAAGTGATAAGTAGCTTACATACAGCTGTAACAAAATCATTGACACTGCTGAAACAGGGACAAGAGTACCCCTACTATACATACAACATAGTGAACTTGTACATAATGATCACTGTCCGCTAAACTTTTATTACAATAATTGCAATCTTCACCACAGACTAACAATAGTCATACTGTATACACAAAAATGTGGCCTACACTTCAGCATGATTTGCAAAATATCATGCAACTCTTGCGATTCAGGATTTACATGGAATGAAAAATAAACTGCATCTCAGTATACCAATACACTGTTTTGGTAATATATTGATTATATGTTACAGTCAGTATAAAATCTAATATATTATTACAGCATATGCACAAATTAGTATGAATGATCCATTTTATTGACTAAAATACCATCTGTTACACTCTCCGAATCTTCCTGTAACCTAAAAATAACCTGAGCTCTAGCTGGTTGAACATCTATTTCTAAAGATGTACTGTTTGAACATTCAATTGATGGCCCATTACACACCAAGTCTTTATTCTTATTAAGCTCTGAAACTTCTTGTGTTACATAATTTATATCTGGGACAGAACCCCCAAAATGACTTGAGTCATAAATTTCCCCAATATCAGTCTGGGAACACACTATAACCTGATGTGAACAGGACTTGTAATGCAACTCATAGTCATTTTTGTGAGTGAATATTTGTCCACATACTTCACAAACAAAGTTTTCTGGAGACTGTCCAGGCTGCAAACTCTGAGAATGTGATTTCAGGTGTTCTTCTAGTTTGTTCTTTGCACCAAAAAACATTCCACAAACAGAACACAGGTGTGCCATTTCCTCATTATGCATAATCATGTGTGTGTTAACTGTTTTCCGTAGCCGGAAGCGTTTGTTACATGTGTCACACTGGTAAGGTTTCTTATTTTCATTATGGATTTTCAAATGAATATTGAGTAATGCAACCCTGTGAAATGATTTCCCACAAAGAGAGCAAACAAATGGCTTTTCACCTGTATGGAGTCTCATGTGGTTGGTTAACAATGAACTCTGATAAAAAGTTTTTCCACAGAATTTACACTCAAAATTTTTTGCAATAGACTTCAGTACACCTGGTTCCAAGCCCTGCAGTTCCTCTTGTGAATGAGTACTGTAGTGGGGTTTAATATTTTTCTTGTGAGCAAATTTCTTTCCACATAGCTCACAGGAGTAAGGTTTATCTGAGCGATGAACTCGCATGTGTTCCTTCAACTTAAAATGTTGGATGAATGCAAGTGGACACAAATTGCATTTGTAAGGTTTTTCTCCTTGGTGAATTTTGTAATGGAATTTCAGGCTTCCCCTCGAACCTAACATTTTACCACACAGGTCACATTTGTACTTTTTCTCACCAGTATGAGTTTTCACATGCTGTCTAAGGTATAATGACGAAGCAAAAGTTTTTCCACAGTTATTGCAACAATAATCTTTCTTTCCCAAATGAATATCAATGTGAGTTTTAAGATACTGTTTATGATACATATTGCCACAGATATCACACTGGGCTTTATTGCTAATAAACTCATGCAGATGCTTTTCTCGAATGTGTTGTTTCAAGCAGCGCTTATTCCGTAGCCTCTTTGCACAATAGGAACATTCACTTTCACCAGTGTGAATATTTTTATGTTTGAGTAGATTTCTTCTCAGGGAAAATTCTTTTCCACAGATATCACAGTCCAACTGCTTTGGGTGAGTGTGTCGCTTCATATGGAGTGTTAAATAATTCTGATGTTTGAAGCTCATTCCACACATATGACAGTCATAAGTCTGACTTTTCTTGGAATGAGTTTGCAGATGGGCCTTGATGTAATGCTTGTCATATACCTTACCACAAACAGTGCATGGATGTTGTTGCCCCTCTGAATGGACTTTGCGCATGTGAATTTTTAAGGCATCAGCATTCTTAACTTTCTGGCTGCACAAAAGGCAACACTGCCCATCAGAATGTATCATTTTATGTTTTACTAAATTGCTCTTGCTAGAGATTGCTTTCCCACAAATATCACATTCAAATATTTCTGGATTTGCATGGATTTTTGAGTGGAATTTCAAATCGCCACATAAGGAAAAGGATATATCACATACTTCACATTTATGGAACTCCTTGTTCACATGCTCCCTGAGCAGCTCCTCAGATGGAAAGACATGCCGACATCGAATACACCTTGTTGGTGTCCTCGGGACAGTGTGCTGTTTCATGTGTTTCAGTAAACTTGCCTTTGTCTTGAATACTGATGAGCAGGTATCACATTTAAAATTCTTGATTAATGAAACACCAGTACGACTTCTGGAACCTCCATGCTTTCCTATTTTTGATGACTGATAATAAAAAGGAGCATTTCCTACACCAATTTCATTAACATGTGTCTCCAAATGTAGTCTGAAATCTTTATCTCCCTTGTGTACCATTCCACATACTGAGCATTCATATGAAATGCCTGAGGCATGTTTGTTCATGTGATTTTCCAACAGTGATTTACTTGAAAACTTTTCACCACACTTTGAACATTCACAAACATCCACTTCATCATGCTTCAAAATATGTATTTTCAGGCTACTTTCCAGAATGAACTCCCTTTCACAAATGGAACATTTCTTCATTTTTGCAGGCAATTTTTCAGTTTGACCCTTCCCTTGTAACATTTTAAATAGCATAAAACAACAAATGGTATAATATAAAATGTACAAGAACATTTATTAAATATGTGTATAATTACTTCATTTACTTTGTAAAATTTCACTCCAGATTAGTATTTCAAAACCACAGGTCATATATGGGTTTATTTTAAAGGTGCAAATTAAAGTTTTGGTCACTTTCCATTTCCAACACCATATAAATTTCAAAATTCTTTGACTCTGCTTCCATTATCTCATGGCAGTAATTTTCTATATATACATCTTTGTTTTCCTGAAAAAAAAGTCAATATTAAATTACAATTAAGGAGAAAATACTAAATTACTGACCATTTCTTATTTTTACTTAACCACAAAATAAAGTCTAATAATATTTTGAATTTTCATCAGAATCTTAACTCTCAAAATGTATCTGAATTCTTTTCAGAATAGACATCTGCCCAAGATAAAAACCTGTTATGACAAGAATAAATCCAGCGAAGCAAATTTGGTAAGTCAGAACCATAGTGTTCAACTGAATGTGTGCACTGGCTATGGGATGAAAGTCATTCATTTATATACTACACTAACAATTTTAGTTAATCTCCTTTCCTCACAAAAGTTATTTTTCTTTCATCAAAAACCCATTACCTTAACATAGCCTAACCACGCATTGTATGTTCATTCCAAATGTGTTAATGCACTTGCAAAAGAAAGATGATCAATTGGTTGAGGTAGGTTGGCATATGAGTCTACAGTCTCTTAAATCTTTGGTAGTTCAGGTTGTGTCTGTTAACCAATCAAAGCATCTCAAATTTTTGGGATAGTTCTAGATAACCTACTCCTGGTTCCCAGCTGCTATGCCTTCTTTACTTGGACAAGTTTTGCTGCTTGATCCTTCGCTAACTCCTGTCACACATGCTCTGTACTTTTGGTGTGTGCTTTTTCTATTCTCCTAGTCAACTAATTAAGCCCTTCTCAGTCTCAAGTCTGCAGCATCAGCAACAAGTTTGCATTTGCATCAGCTCCCTCCTGCTACATTCCAAGCTTCAATAGGAGACAAGCAGCAGCACAAGCCACATATTCATGCCAAGCAAAGTAAGAAGTATCAGACAAAGTTCATAATGGGGTCTAGTGAGGCTGAGCAAAAACAGAGTTAAATCCTAACTGAGAGGTTTAACCAAAGACCTGACAACAATGAAGAAATGTCTGAAATATACCCATTACTCCTAATATCATATCATATATATTGTAGTGAAAGAGTACTTGTGAGAGAACTATCCTGTAACTTTTAATAGCGAAAAGAGACAGCTTCTTGAAGTTCATCAGTAGTAAATCAAGAAGACCTGGAGCCCAAAGTCCTCCAAGGTCAAGATTTACAGTATTACAACCACTATGTTTGGCTTTGAACAAAATTGTTCTTAACTGGCATTCAACAATGTGGCAAACAGAACCAGCAAGGTAATTTTCCACTCCTGTCAGTAGGCACTGCAGATACCTAAGAGAGGGGATAAAGGGAAGGGTCTGACAGCTATCGCTTGAGAGCATCTACCAACAAATTTTTGTGTCCTGGGATGAATTGCAGCATAATATAACTACATGCTTTTCTGCCCAAAAGGATTTATCTATTGACAACAGACAAAGAAACTCCACTGTCTCTCTCTGTGATTCCACAAATAAGCAACAGTAGTCAAGCTGTTGATGTGAACCCAACACACCAATCTGTAAAGGCAACTGTGAATGCCTGGAGGCTGAGGAAGATGGTTTGCAATTCCAAGATGCTGATATGCTTCTGCTGATCCTTGGGCAACCACACACATTTGCCTTGAAGTCAGGGTATCTAAAAACATTCACAGGTCAGGGTCCAGCAGAACCAGAGAAGCACCTTTTACAGATATCTTATCACCAATCAGGTCCTCAAGGTTGGTCCTCATGATGCTGGTTAAATTAAGTAAAGTACCTGTATATATTAGTTTAACCAGACCACTGAGCTGATTAACAACTCTCCTAGGGCTGGCCCAAAGGATTAGATTTATTTTACATGGCTACGAACCAACTGGTTGCCTAGCAATGGGACCTACAGCTTATTGTGGAATCCGAACAACATTATGACAAGAAATTAATTTCTATCACCAGAAATAAATTCCTCTAATTCTTCACTGGCTGGTCAGAGAGTCGAACGCTGGGCCAAAAGCGTGCTAGCCGAGAGCTCTACCCACCCCTCCAATGAAGAACTCTCATGATGCTGGATCTGTGATTTTTATTAAATTTATGCAGTCAAGCTAAGCACTGGAGCAATTTTGGCCACCCAGTGCTAAAGACAGAGAAAAGAGGAGCTGGAGTGGTTAAATAGCAAGATATGGGAATCCTGAAAATAGAGGTGGTGAAGTACAAGAATCCAATTGTGAAAATGGGAGAAAATCCCAACAGTTCCACTAAGAAGTAATATTTAGAGAAGTTGTAACTGCTTGATTGATTTATAGAAATTGGCAAACATGCCAAAGCACTCGAGCAACTAAAGCCAAACAGTACTTACAATCTAAGATTGTAAATTGCAGAACAATAAATAAAAAAAACTTGAACATATATAATGGATGTAAAAACAACCAAATTAAAATCTGGTAAAAAAACTGTACTAATAAAACTTTATTTTCCTTAACAACAACATTAATCTATTTACATCACAGTTATTATCAAGTACTGTACAGTGAACCCCCCGTATTTGCGGGGGATGCGTACCACACACACCCCCCGCGAATAGCTAAAATTGGCGAATACTTAAAACCCAGCTAAAAACGCTTAGAACTGCCCATTTTGATAGTTTAAACACAAGAAAAACCCTTTAAAAATGCTTATACCTGAGTATTTTAATAGTTTTATCACAAAAAGTGCATTTATTCATGAAAATTATATGAAAATACAGTAATCAGTGAATATTTCTCAGTGAAAAATACCGCGAATGGGTTAGATATGTTCCACAGAGAAACCCGCGAATGCGTGAGTCCACGAATCATGAGAACGCGAATACAGGGGGTTTACTGTACCTAACTCATGGACCTGCCATATAGTGAGGTAGCTCCTCTCTCTTGGGTAAAAAGTGGGCAGTCAATTAGAAGGTGCTTTACAGTTAAAACTTTACAGTTAAAACTTATCAACAGGTATTGCTCCCTTCCCCACTTTGCATCAAATACCTATGATGGCATGCAAATGTCCTGTATGCAGCCCTATTACAATATTTCTTCATCCAATCTGGATGATCTGAAGACTGCTGTCTCTTATTGGAAGGTTGAGTGACATTCAACTTGAGATTATATTTTATGCTATCCTAGCTCACTGTCCACTTACATTTATAAAAATGGATAATTTCTCTAAAATCTCAGTGTGGAAGGTTTATAAGTGACTGATTCTGTAATCCCATTGCCTCTTTTAACTGCTTATCTGCTTTCTCATTTCTGTCTATACCCACATGAGCAGGTACCCGACAAAAGCTCACCCTAATATGCTTATGATAGGAGGGTCAGCCAATCTTGCACTTTTTGTTCAAAGTGGTGAAAGAGCATCATTGTTTTGAAGAGATAAAACACTACTGGAGTCAGAACATATAATAAAACTTTTCTATATTAAAAACATATTTAATAGTTTCAAGTATGGCATATAATTTAGTTATGAATATGAAGCAGGAAGATGGTAATTTCCTCTTGATAACAGCATCTCCTGCTACACCTGCACAGCCAACTCCATCTTCCAACTTTGAGCCATCAATATATATGCTTTGCCCTCACTTCCAGAAAGAATGTTGGTGAAATTCACCTTTTATTACTTCACTGGAACTGTGCTTCTTCACTCCAACCACTGGGCATATTCAAACAGGTATTTGGTACCAGAGTGTAGATTTGGGGTATGAAACCTGTACTAATGGTGTCTTCAGTATGGCAATATTTCTTCAAGTTTCATTTCCAGGGTAGGGTAGTAAAGTTTATTTGCTGTTCAATCTTCTGGGTTTTTTCACATGCAGTTATTTACAATTTGGACTGCTTTTAGAAATTCAGGATTTTAGGAACTAACCTATGCTTAATTCCTCCCTGATGGCTGAAAGGAGCGGGGGCAAAATCCAAATCCACATAATTACTGGTCACAGAAAGTGTTGTATGCCCCTGTAAATATCTATAGTCCCAAGTTATGTCCAACTTGCTTCAACATAAAGATATATATAAAGCCTAAGCAGAGTTTTTGGTCTGCACCACAACCAAAATGTGATGCTACCTTCAATATATTCAGTGACTAATCTTGCTGGTGAGGTCATTCATACCTTCAATATATTCAGTGACTAACCTTGTTGGTGAGGATGTTCATACAAGTGCCAAAGGTAAGCTTCTTACCTAGAAATTCAAGTTCATGTGGTATAATGTTGTCTTTTAAGAACAGGTTGGTATCTCCTCTCTCTTCCTAGTTCGTGTGAATCTGATGGCTCATGTTTTTTAAACGAAAACTTACACCCTCTAACATCTGCCGCATTTTGAGGCTGCATTTATTGCAGTCTGAACCTTCCTGCATGCTTCTGCAGCAGTAGACCTGCTGCAATAGATAGCAAGGTCATCTACAAATAATGAACCTTGAACCCCAGTTGCAAGGTGGTCCATTAAACTATTGACTGCTACCACAAATAGGGCAACATTAAGCACACTACCTTGCGAGACATGTTCCTCCTGTACATAGGAAGAGGAAAATAGGATTCCTATGCAGATTTTTTGATAGTGATCTGATAAAAAAAATCCTTCAGACATAGTACATATTACCTCCAATGCCCTAAGAAGCTACTGATTCAAGTTACAATTCCTTCAAGTGATATCATATGCTTTCTCCATATCAAAGATGATTCCAGCAACTCAGAGCACTTTGGATCTCCATAGAAAACATTAATAGTGGGTATAAAGTACTTCTACTCTTTCTGAATGAAAGTTGCCTATTGGATAAATTTTTTTGTTTCACGCACCGGACCAATCCATTATTCACGGTTCTTGCAGATAGCTTACATGCATAGCTTGTAAGTGCTGTAGACCTGTTACTATGAGTTGGCTGTGGGTTCTTGCTTGGCTTGACCAAGGGCTACAGCTGATGTCTTGCAAGACACTGGGGTAGTGTGGAATTTCCAAAGATCATTCAGGATATCCAAGATGAAGACCTTTGTGATCTCTGAAAGATGCTTTAACATTTCATACCTAATATCATTCTCCCCAGGGGATGTTGTTGAAGAATTGGCTAAAACATTCAGCATCTTGTACATGACGAAGGAGTATTGAAAGCCATTGTATTATTAGACTGAATTTGAACTACTAATGGAGAATTTCAAATTTGCTGAAGCTCAGGGAGAGTACTGCGTTGCACTTGATACAATGGCAAAATGGTTCCCAAACATCTCTGCCACTTCTTTAGGAACAGATACAGTATACCGTATACAGTATCCAATCTTAACCTGTAAGATAAGCAGTGGATCTAGAAGGAACTGGCCATGCAATTTCCTGATCTTATTTCAGATTTGGCTAGATGAAGTTTTTCTGAGATCTCCAAGCTATAATTTATCCATTATAGTCTCTTAGCTTTCTTTTCTGCTTTTCACAAGCTCTGGCATATGCTACTTATTTCCCTAAGTATATCTTAGTTTAACCAGACAACTGAGCTGATTAACAGCTCTCCTAGGGCTAGCCCGAAGGATTAGATTTATTTTTACGTGGCTAAGAAACAATTGGTTACCTAGCAACGGGACCTACAGCTTATTGTGGAATCCGAACCACATTATAGCAAGAAATTAATTTCTATCACCAGAAACAAATTCCTCTTGTTCTTCACTTGCCGGTCGGAGATTCGAACTCGCGACCAACCTGGTGATCTTAAATGTCTGTGAATGCATTTTCTGGTGCCTTTCCTAGCAACTGTACATTTCAGGTTCCACCAACGAACAGCAGGACGCTGTGGAAAACCTGCAGCTGTGGGTTATACATGTACAGTCGACCCCCACCTATTCGCGGTTCGGGATTTGAGGCCTCACCTATTCGCAGTTTTTCTGTGGCACTTATCCCTGAATTATTCGTGAAAAATTTGGTAATTTGCAGATTTTTTTGTTGAGAAATATTCACTAATTACTGTATTTTCATGTTATTTTCGTGACTAAATACATTTCTTATGATAAAAAGTTATTTACTAATTTTCTTATGATAAAAAAATTATTTACAAATTTTCAAATATTAATACAGTAATAATGTAAACAGCAAAATACTGATAGATTGTATTTTTTTTTAATGCATATTAAATATTTAGGTACTGTACAGTATTTAACTCCACTTGTGAATTCCCACTGTTTCCCCTATGTACCATAAAGAGAAAACGGGACTGCTTCAATACTGTATGAGAG
The DNA here is from genome assembly GCF_040412425.1 of Macrobrachium rosenbergii. Taxonomy (NCBI): domain Eukaryota; kingdom Metazoa; phylum Arthropoda; class Malacostraca; order Decapoda; family Palaemonidae; genus Macrobrachium; species Macrobrachium rosenbergii. The sequence goes on along the minus strand of NC_089749.1, from coordinate 48,306,838 downwards.
AAAATGGATGTTCCTAGATAAAAGGTTAACTTGAATAGTCTCACACTTAGCTGTATGCTATATATTTTTGGTTGTAAGATGACTTGATATTAAAGTTTTTTAGGTGATAGTTTAAGGTAAACAAGCAGGCCCTGGTTATCAGCGATCTGGTTTTCTGGCAATTGTCTAGCGATGAAAATCAGCGATTTTCAGCGCCAATTTCCGCTTATCAGCGCTGATAAATACCTAACAGAGGCGCTGATTTTCGGTTATCATCGATTTTCGCTTATCAGCAATTTTCGCTTATCATCATGCCATCGGAACAGAACCCTCACCGATAACCGGGGACTGCCTGTATTCAGTGTAGGATGATAGTTTAAGGTATACATTTGGTGTTTGAACTATTAAAACAGGCAGTTATAAGCATTTTTCGAGGGGGTTTTGGTATTTGCCTGTTTAGTGTGGTATGTATCCCCCGCAAATACTGGGGGGTGACTGTATCTGAACTATCAAGTACTACGTCAGTAAAGTCCTGATAGGCTTGAATAGAAGGGAAGTCCTTGGAATTCTTTTCAATGTGTGTTACACTTCATATGAACTTCAGTCTGCTTCATCTACTTTCCACTATGGGAGATTTGGGGATGGAGTATTTTATGAATATATTGCATGTGTCTGGCCCAATGGTCTCTGCCATATAGGTGCTTACTGACTGACCACACGTATTCTAGTGTAAAAGCCAAGGAGCATATAGTTAAATCTATAGCAGAAGAGGAATTTTGGTATACATCATATCTTGTCAGTGATCCAGAGTTCAATAAACTACATCATTATTGTCATGCAGCTGATCAGTAATGTTACCCCATCTACCACATACGTTACCTCCCGAGAGAGTAGGTTTTGCATTAAAATTACCCATTAATAAGAATGGGAATGATAACCAACCAGTTAGGTGTTGAAGATCAGAGATATCTAACTGACTGTCATTTCTGGGCATATCAAAGAGGTCAATCTAGGTTGCAGTTACAGAGAATATAGTGTGTCTTTTTATCAATACGAACTTGTACAGAACAAACCTGAAGAACTTTGTTTAGTTACATTTTACTGATTTATGGATCATGAAACCTGTGTGCCTCCTTAAACCCTTACTCCTGGTTGTGGGGAAGATCTGTAAACATTACAATTATAATTTCTACCACTGCAATGTGTCTACGATATTTGTTTCTTGGAGACATATCTTTCCATACAAATCCCTGATTAGTGTGTTTATTTGTTCAGCACTAGAAACAGCACCATGTGTACTCCACTGTATCATTTTTATATATATATATTTTTTTTTAGTTCTTTTCCTTGCTGGTTATGTTACTTTGGGATGTTGAATCTGTGGCTGGCCTAAAGACCTGTGCCTTTCTATTAGTGCCTTCTGTTTATTATTTACCGTTATTCTATTTATTTCTTAATGAGGATGCTGTTATGCTTTTTATATTCAAGACACTAAACTCCTTTGCACCCGCACAATTCTTGTTAGGCTCAGGGGTATCATGATTTTTATTTTCAATTCTGGGGAGAGATGGAGGGGAGGATGATGGAGTTCTTACTTTCTCTGATACTTTTTTTGATATTTCATTTTTTCAAGCAGAAATTCTAACTATGGTGGTGGATGTATTAAAGGAGATGGTGATGTATTTACCTTAGGAGGCAGCTTACCTTCTTTTGAGGAGTGAGCTCTTGCCTTGACAGCTGGGCCCCTACCACTGGAGATGGAGCACATGCTTACAAGGGAGGATGCTAATGCATTGACTGGACCCCTTGTGTGAGAGGTAAAGGATTTAAAACTCTTGCACAGTTCTTAGGTCGTTCCATTCATCTTTCTTGCATGACCAATGCAGATGTGTTCAGCCTTTACTTTATTGTTACTGCTTGCTCAAATTTAAATTCTTTACATTTTTTTATCATTGGATTTATAGTATAAGTCATGGTTAATACACTTTGGAGCAGAAGAGCATAAATCATGTTCGGGGGCTGAGCAATTATTACAACTTTAGAATTTTTCCACACTCCTGATAAGTGGCCAGACTTGAAGCAGTTAAAATACTGTATAGGTGGTGGAGGGGCCTTACTCTAGCTCTCTCATTTTCAAATGTAACATGGGATGGCATATTTGGGTCCTCAGATGTCAAAATGATCATGCTGATATATTTTATATCTTTCACACTATTGATGAGCTCATTTCTAGGATTTCACTTTCTGTGAATTCATGCAAGTCTAAAGATCACCCCTCACCCATAGTTCAAGTTCCTTTGAGGTCTGATCTCTCTAAGCATTTATTATTAAGCAGCACAGCACTCTACATCTGCATCCTCACAGTGAGTAGGACCCTTGCAGTGTATCCCACCACTTAGCTTGTTTCAAATATGATGCCAAAGAAGTACCAACTTGTCAACCTCTGAAAAGTGTGGCAAAGTTCAGAAGTGTAGATCAAGGTAGGTAATAATAAAGAGTAGGGATAGGTGGCTCCACTAAGTAGCAGGATGCTAAATCACCGCTTTATTACATACTCTAGATAAGGGCACCATGGCATCATGTTCAAAGTACAGTCATTACCATAATCAATGCCATTTACAGGTCAACAAAAGAGGAAGAGGGAGACAGGAAAATTCATAAGAGGAGAAAAGAAAGGGGTAAAGGTTCTAACATTTAGTTGAACCCAAAGCATAAACAGTAAGACCAAATAATGCTTAGTCCCTGCAGCGGATCCCCATGGCCCTACCTCATCAAGGAATTGGGATCAGGGGTCAAAGAGGTTGCACAGCATGATGGAAAAAAGGAAGCAAAAAAAAAAGGGGGGTTAAACTAAAAGCTTAAAAAGTATGTACAGATATACACAGATATGCACAGAAGGGACACTGTAAACACCTTTTATTAATGCCTACAGTGCAATACGTGAGGTGCAATAATGGGACTACCTCTTTATGGGGAATTTGGATATACTGTAACACTGTAGCTGCCTTGCAACAAAATGACAGATGAAGTTGGAGGGAGTGGATCTGGAACAGACTGTGAGACCCTCAGTTCTCCAGACCCAGCAGATGAACTGTCAGAACTTGCCATGACTTGTCTGTTGGAAGAGGATAACACAGGAAATCCTGAATGATGTGCTGGAGATGGTGGATCCTGTCTTCTGAGGGCCAACCTAACTCTTGGACAGTGTCAGTCCTCTTGCTAAGGTACATCATTCAAAAGGGGATAGGTGTGACTCCCTAAAGTTGACATGTAAGCAAAAAGACAGACACAATGCCAGGAAGATTTCCACATGACTCTCCAACTCCTTGGAAGAGGCCAAGTTAGTCATCCAAGTAACACTGTTGATAAAGGGCCAAACATGCCCAAGAAGCGACAGGTGCCACTCCCACGGAGCTGTTTTAGGTTCAAATGAGAAGTGCTAGAATTGCATCTCACATTAACCACACAAATTGAAGGACCTTCCCTTGAGAGAGGAGGAACAGAGACTTGAAAGTGATCACCCCTCAGGTCTGCAGAGCCAAAGAACACTCCCTTGCACATTGATCTTCTTACTCCTCAGTATCTGCCCGAAAAGGCATCAGATGAAGAAACTTATTTGAGATGGATGGTCTACAATCAGTCTCTAACCTCCCAGAACGCCTGTATGAGGAAGAGATGACAGGAGCACCCATATATCTCCAGCAGTGCTCCTTCAGTGGCTCTCTTCTCTGACAAGGAGGAAACCATCTCAACTAGGACAAAAATCTTCAGGTTGAATGGGTGGGACTTGAGAGTGAAGGATTGAGTCAGTGGTGGCCTCTTTTTTGTCAATTTTAATAAGCTGTATTTTAACAAGATATCTTTCACATTCATCAACTGTTCCAAGATACTCTTTTCCTGAGGCAGGACCAGATCTGCTGAACAGCAGCACCAATATGCAGTAAATGTGTCTCACTGTCAAACTTCTCAGTTCCAGAGGTCCTTTGTTCCACAGTCCAGCCTCCCTGAGATGGTGTGCAATTGGAACCTCAAAAGTTGAGTGAAATGCAGTGCATTACTACCCTACATCAATTCTCCTTGCATTTTAATAAATTACTTACATTTTTATTTACTTGTTCATTCATTCATTTGTTCATTTATTTTTCTTAATTTAGTAACTGATCTCTATTTCCCGTATTTCCTAATACCTTCTGTTACTGCTTTCCTGTGAATACCATATTCTTCGGAAGCTAGAATTTCAAGGCGATGGCTCTTGTGGGCTTGTTCCATATAAATAGGGTTCATCTTCTGAACATTGATCTTTAAAAATGTTGAGAACCTAAAAGTATCATCCCATATCTTCCTAAACCCAACAAACCCTCTGAAGGTTAGCACCGCTATAGGTGAGCAATTGATAAGGACAAAACACTATCTTCTACCTACTCAGATAAGTGACTTATACTACACCAAGCCACAGTCACTAGGGCAAAAATGTGATTTGGGACTTTGAGGCAGCTTGACATTTGTGAGGAGAGTACAAATATCCCTCTGGCTACCATGAGGCTTCTAGTTGGAGTAGGACTGCTGATACTGAAAGGTGTAAGACTGTGCTGAAGCGCCAAGTAAGAGGCTGATAAAAAGAGAGAGGTTCAGGGGCACGGTTGGAATCTTAGCGGTAACCAAATTTGTGGATGGTCCAGCTGGGATTTCAGGAGGTGGACTAGCAGCAGCCAAAAGAAACTACAAGTCTATGAGAGGAGAGGCAACATTAAAGGAAACATAAATATGGCTGCAATGTAACCCACAAGCTTAATCTACAAAAGAGAGCCAGTGGAAGAGCAAGCAGAACATGAACAATGTTGAGCAGGAGAGGCATACAATCTGGGAGCACACTATCAATGGATCAATAGTAACTGGACTAAGGTGTGTTAATGAGACCTGGAATAGCATCTCAGATTACAACCCCACACAGTAAGGTATTTGTCTTTCTGGATTTAACAAGTTGATGACCCTAAAGAACTGTTTGCACACAAATAAAGCTAATTATGATTACAGTACAGGCAGTCCCTGGTTATCAGTGGGGAGGTTCCTTTCTGAGGGTGTGATGATAACCGAAAATCGCAATAACCGAAAATCAGTGATTTTCTGTGATTTTGGGGCATTTTTGGGGCTTATCAGCGCCAACAAACACAGATTTTCGGTTATCGGCGTCTCTGTTAGGTATGTTTCAGTGCCAATACCCAATTCTTGGCACCGATAGGCAGAAATTGGTGATTTTCGTCGCTAGACAAGCACCATAAAAATGGATCGCCGTTAACCAAGCCCGCCGTCAACCTGGGACCGCCTGTACTGTATTTGTAGTAAACAAATACTTTCTTTAAGCAAAATATACCAACGCTTTAAGTAATTTGTATTTTTTCTAAATATATAAACCAGAACCATTCATTCAGGATATTCCTCAGTGTGAGCTGGATACATGAAACAGCTGTTGAAATTTAGTAATAAGGAGGTTAATTAGAGGTAGGCAGGTGTGTGGGAAGAAAGACAGTGCTGCAAGGCTCACGTTGGCACAAAAGCATGTTTTCTCTTGTCAGAAACTGATGAGCCATGAGTTTCCACCACAAGTTCATGGACGAGAAAAAGGGGAATCCCAAGCCTTCCTAGAGCCAACTTAGCATGCCGCGATGCGACTAAGGCTAACAGAACAAGTCAAGGTGAAATCTCAATCCAAGGTCTTTCTCAATAACCACACAGTGCCTAAGTTGAGATGCAGAACATGAGGCACATTCCACTGTGGATGCTGAAGCTAACTAGGTGGGTAAGGCTATTCAAAAATTCAAATGAGCATGAACAAAATAACTCTGAGGAAAAAGAGGTCTATGTCCTTCAGCTGGAAGACCCGGCTGAAGGCAGAGGAATAGGCTTTATTGCATGGACTAAGAGAATGCTTGTCTACACAGGTGGATGAGTAAGTAAGAGATCTGCTGCATCATCAATCAGAGATGGTCCACTCCCTGATATATAATAGTTGAGGGTGCCTCAAAACATGTGGTTAGCAGAGAAGAGTGGGCTTAAAAGGATTTTCCTTGAGCCTCAACCACAAAAGCTAGCAGCTCAAGGATACCATTCAGCATTTAGCCAACGTGGAGCTACTAGAGTTAACCGAGACCTGGAGTGACAAAAACTTGGTTATCATATAGAGAATTAGACGGACAAGAGGAAGGCAAAGATACCAAGATTATCCTAGGTGCTGCTGGAGGTATTTTCAAAAACAGTCTGGGGGTCTGGAACAGGAAAGCAGAACACCAAGGCTCAAAAAGCCTTCATTTTCCCACACAAGAAATTAGGGACCAACATGTCATGCCTAACTGACCCTGGCAGCTGAGCTGCAAACATTCCCAAGATTTTCATGTATACATGAAGGACATTCTGTCAACACACCTAAAGTAGAGATTTCCCAGATGTGCACCCCACCCCTTCCTGATGCACCTGAGAACAGAAGCACCTCCAGAGGTGAAGTGCTCAAAGCAGCTCAGGATATTTCCATCAACCAGACACCAAGCAAAGGTTCACTTTTAGCTCAAAGGCATGACGTGAGAGGATGGGATGCTTGAGGCCAACCAGTGTTGTCAAAGGGAGTGTGTGAGGAACAATGGTGGGTTGTTGCCTCCTTACCTTTTCTGTTTTTTCCTTTGTGTTAGGAGTTGACATCTGTCATGGAGTGCTTGACAGTGTTAGTCGGGTTCGCAACAGCGAGGAGTCAGCAGTTGGGTAGCAGCAGCTCGTATGCCTACCTGGGAGTCAGCAGTTGGGGTAGCAGCAGCAGTTATTTGTACCTGGAAGTCAGGTTCTGGAGGAGGGAACGACCAGTCTGGTTCAGAGCGGCAGAGTGTCAGAGTCTTGGCAGCAGAGCAGCGGAGAGTATTTGAGGACGAGGTGGAGTTTGTCTTGATCATCCGGTGTTGGAGGATGATGTCCATGCTGTTTCTAAGGACGAGACGGTTGTTGTGTCAGCTCTGTCGAAGTCATCCGGTATTGGATCGTGGCTCTCATTGTTTGAGGAAGTGTTCCCGTTTACTCTATGTATCATCATTATGTCGCTTCAGTGTTAATTTAACTATGTATTATGCTGCCTATTTTTGTTTCTGTTTACTTTACAGATTGTTATTGTTGTTATGCTGCCTATTTTGTCATTATTATTGTTTATTCTTTGTACATCTTTATGATTTTATGATTTTTCAATGTCCTTGTTATTGCAGTGTGGATTTGTTTACTGATACTTTGACTGGTTTTAAATATTATTTTTGTTAATTGATCATTTTGTGTTTTTGCCACCCAGAACCTGTGCTCACTTGTAAATATGTATATTACTTATCGTAAATAAATTAATATTAAGGTCACTTTTTGGTTTTGCTTTGCTCCTCCCTCCTTTGGTTGTCACCTTTCGTCAGTCATTACAGCCCAATTGCTTGTTTTTTAGAACCTGCTGGTCTTGGAAAGATGAGATCGTAACATTGGCGACTTTAGGCAGGGTTGGTTCTGTTTTGGCTGGCGGGGATGTGGCAGCATCGGGGGGAGCATTTTTGTGGTTGTAAAAAAAAAAAAAAATTCCTTTTTGTAAAAATTTTTTTTGTTAGGTAGGGAGGTGTGAGGAACAATTGTTTACCAATTGTTCCCCTTGGTGGGTTGTTGCCTCCTTACCTTTTTCTGTTTTTTCCTTTGTGTAAGGAGTTGACGTCTGTCGTGGGGTGCTTGACAGCGTTAGTCAGGTTCGCAGCAGCGAGGAGTCAGCAGTTGGGTAGCAGCAGCCCGTATGCTTACCTGGGAGTCAGCAGTTGGGGTAGCAGCAGCAGGGATTCGTACCTGAAAGTCAGGTTCTGGAGGGGGGAACAACCAGTCTGGTTCAGAGCAGCAGAGAGTATTTGAGGACGAGATGGTTGTTTTATCAACTCTGTCATGACTGTCTGGCGTTGGAGGAGGATGTCCATACTGTTTCCAGGACGAGATGGTTGTGTCGACTCTGTCGAAGTCATCCGGTATTGGATCGTGGCTCTCATTGTTTGAGGAAGTGTTCCCGTTTGCTCTATGTATCATCATTATGCTGCTTCAGTGTTATTTTAATTATGTATTATGCTGCCTGTTTTTGTTTCTGTTGGCTTTACAGATTATTGTTGTTATGCTGCCTATTTTGTCATTATTATTATTTATTCTTTGTATATCTGTATGATTTTATAATTTTTATGGCCTTGTTATTGCAGTGTGGATTTGTTTATTGATGCTTTGACTGGTTTTAAATATTATTTTTGTTAATTGATCATTTTGTGTTTTTGCCACCCATAACCTGTGCTCACTTGTAAATATGTTTATTACTTATTGTAAATAAATTAATATTAAGGTCACTTTTTGGTTTTGTTCTGCTCCCCCCTCCTTTGTTTGTCACCTCTCATTAGCCATTACAGCCCAATTGCTTGTTTTTGTTTTCGAACCCGCTGGTCTCTGAAATACGAGATTGTAAGAGAGCATCTGTGGAGATGCCTGAGAGGAATGCATTTCTTCAAGGATGACAAATGACCTGGAACACGTTGCCAAACCTGAGCTAGTTGTTCCCAGTTATTTTCTCAGTGAGAGCCCATTACTTAAACCCAGTTGCACCCCTAAACCAACAACTATTTCAAGGTTGGACCAGACTACACAAAGTGAGATCTAAGGGACCATCAAAGTGAGTACCAGCCTACCTGAGCCACCTGATCATCTTTTGTTTCTGCAAGTGGACTGACAGGTCTGATATTCAATGCACATGAATATGCTATGTTAAATTAATGAGTTATTAAATATATATAACGTATATGCTGGCGTATAAGGCAACCTTTTTTAACCTTAAAAACCTAACCCAAAATGGGGGGTCATCTTATACACCGAGTATAAAAAGCAAACCTTAAATCCTGCTGAGATTTTTAATGATAGGCTAACCTTTGAAATGTTGATAGTTGTGTCAATATTCAAGTACTGTAAACAAAACAACTGTAATAGCAGTAAGAACCATAATTAGATGTTAGGATGAGCAAGCTGTCACTTTTTTACTACCTTTAGACAATTTTGTTATTGATACTTATTCTACAATCCCTTTTAACATTGATAGATACTTTGAAGTTACCGAAAGGGTAAATTGGGGTAGACTAACTTTGTTTATGAAACACAGCCATGTTTGTAGTTCCCCAACTGCTTGAATTACGAGCCTTGTTGTTCACTAAGGGCCAATATTTCCTTGGTAGTATTTTATAATCAAACTAAAGGGCTTTGTGATATCGATAGTTTCCCAGTTATCTTTAATATTGGGGTCCTTTCCAATTTTAAAGAAATACATTCATGCGGATCTACTTCCAACGGGTATATCTCCGCTAATAGTGACGTCATAGGCATTGAGCATTTGTTGTGATGTTTACCATATATTTTTCCCACGGGAAAACAAAAGTTCTTCATAATGGTGAGCTTTGCCAAACATTTTAAAATCTTGAAGATACTGATTTTACACATTTTTGGTATATTAATTTCAATAATTATTGATCTTATTTATCTACCAACTAACTTACATCAGCTGATAGTGTTATTTATTTGGATAAATTGGGGGTCGTCTTATACAGCGAACATACTTCAAAACCTACATTTTTACATGAAAAATGGGGGGTCATCTTATACACAGAGTAGCCTTATATGCCAGCACATATGGTATTTTGTATAAAAATAAAATGACAGATTCAAGCTATGTTAAATTAATGAGTTTTTATTAAATGTTTATATTTTGTATTTCAAAAAATTTTTAATAAAGCATTACCGAATAAAATTTTTATTAAAACCTACCTTATCTGCATAAAGCAATATATACTTTCTACTCTAAATCAATGTTGATACAATCCAGCATTTTATCATCTGACTATAAATTGGACAAGCCATCTAGAAACAATGGCCGGTCTTCATTCCTGGTCTCCATATCCAATACTAGAGGGCATCTATTAGGTAAACTTGATGTACTATCCGTTGCAAGTTTGACATGCATACTCAGCCTTATTCCTTTTCAGTCTAAAGGGAAAGAATGAGTATGTTAATTCTAATTTCATATTAAATTTCATTTTAAAATTACTGACATTTTAAAAATACAATGTGAAGTTAAATTTTGTTCCTTACGCCCAAATCCTTATTGTACTTTTTTATGGCATAAACTACTACAGCATATGTGTTAGCTGGATAACTGAGTATTTCAAAAAGGCCAAAAAGAAGAAGAGCTGTTCTACTCACTACAGTGAGTTTTATCATTATACCATAGAACTGTTTGTTGTTGTTACAAGACAAAGCATAGAAGACAGTCATCAAGAGTGGCTGTGAAGACAAAACTAAAACACTTGTTCAGAAAGTGTGTAGAGGAGACAGCCATCAAAGTCCTAGTAAGGCACTTGTTAGACCCCTTATAGGCCAGGTACAACTTCTTAAACAACGTTGAACCCTACAACTCTGACACAGGATGCTGGGGTCCTTTCCCAAGGAAGTCATGGACGAATTAGAAGTCCACTCGAGCAACCTATAACAAGTATGCTGCAGCACAGTAAACAACACAAACCAACAAACAATGGTCACTAATCCCACAGTCAGTGCCAAAATTCACGCACATACAAATGTAAAAACAAATTTACAGTATATATAATGAAATTCAAATTCAAATACAAAATTACACAATTGTAAGCACTTCAGAATACAAAAATAAACACTAAGCAATTACAGTATTAATAAAGAAATACAAAATGTGATACATCCAAAAATCATCAATAAGCAAAACCAATTGATCACTAAGAAAAACTTGAAATGAAACAATGCAATTATTAGGTTAAATGAAAGCATTATATTACATTATGGACAAATTCAAAGCCCAAGTAGAACTGAGGGAATGTTTGTTCTAGCCATAAATTCCAGAACAAAGGAGAAGAGTGAGCCCCACCCTTCCAAGTGCCAGATGAGATTGGACAATCCGTGTAATTTCCCAAATTTATTGGCTAAAGCAAGGGCTATGGGGAAAACTGTCTTTAAAGTGAGATCCTTGTCTGAGAATCAGAATGGGTTCGAGGGGGCGACTCTCAGAATTAATAGGACCATGGCCAGCTCCCATTCCAAGGGTCTAACTTTCCGAGGAGAGCATGATTGTTTGAAACTCCTTATAAGCATAGATATTTCTTTAGCTGCAGAAAGATCTACACCTTATATACAGAAAACTTGTGAGAGAGCTGCCCAGTAATTTTAACAGCCAAAACTGACAGCAGTCCCTTGTCTTAACGAATGCACATCAGAAAGTTTGCTACCCACTGGAGTAATGACCAAACTGCATCCCCTTCTAGGAAACCAATAAAAAAAGAGGGCCTACTTTCCTTGGTAGACATTTGCTGAGGAGCTGTGGAGGGAGCTAGACATCTCTTTCACTGTTCTGCGATAAAAGCCCTTCTCTCGAAGGAGTTGCTGGATTACCTCTACTTGTAAAGTTTTAGCGACTGAACTGCTTGGTGGAACCTGCGAGTGTGTAGTTGTGACAAAAGAGTGACCAAATGAGAGGATTCATAAGAGGTTTGCTAGGCGAGACAGAAGGTCCACATACCACTCAATGTCAGCCAGCCAGGAACCACTAATATCATGCAAAGGCTCAAGGTGATAATCCCTCACAGATACTGGAATGCATCTTGCATAGCTGCCTACAGGTCTGGCACCTGGAGCAGAAGACTGGAAGTTTTTGATTTACCCTGGTGGCAAATTGATAGATCATCAGTGGGGTCCCATAGGTTGAAGAGCTTCTCCACTACTGCATAATATACAGACCACTCAGTTCTGACTGGTCAGCTAGGATATTCTTTTTGCTAAAAACATACCTAGCTTTCAGCTTGATCATTTGCACTGATGCCCAATCATACATCTCGATGGCTAGCCAGCACAGCAACGGAGAGACTAATCCCACTTGCTTGTTGACATAAATTGCCACAGTGGTGGTGTTGCTCATGACTACCAAGTGCCTGTGTAGATGATGATAAAATGCCTGCAGTGCCACCCACACTGCCATCATTTCTAGTTTCTCCAGGGACGTAAGATGACGCAGGACCACTTGCCACTGTCAAGCAGGTCGTTCCTTGTTCTCCAGGAACTGCCGTGCAACCTCTATGAGGCTGTCTATCTGGGGAGGTGCTGGGGAAGCCTTCACTGCTGCAGTGTCTAGTATCACACCCAAACACCTGATCCACTGCTTTGAAATCAAGTCACACTTCTGCCAATTCACACTACTCGCAGACTCAGGAGTCATTGCTTGTTCTGAAGTAGTTTCCCTTCCAAGGAAGCGATGCGGACTGTTACTCGATGGGCCGGAGTTCAATTCCCCGGTCGACTGATGAAGAGTTAGAGGAATTCATTTCTGGTGATAGAAATTAATTTCTCACTCGTTATAGTGTGGTTCGATTCCACAATATGCTGTAGGTCCCATTGCTAAGTAACCAATTGGTTCTTAGCCACGTAAAATAAGTCTAATCCTTCAGGCCAGCCCTAGGAGAGCTGTTAATCAGCTCAGTGGTCTGGTAAAACTAAGGTATACTTTTTCCAAGGAAGCGAGGATGAGCCAGTCGTCCAGGTAATGTAACAGGTAGATTCCTCCTGAGTGGGCCCCGGCTGAGACCAGGGTGATGACCCTGGTGAACAGCCGGGAGGCTGTCACCAGAAAAATTTGGAGGGCCTGGAATTGGAAGACCTTCTCTTGGTGCATAAATGGTCAGAAAGAGAACTACTGCAGAAGGAGAGCCAACTCTCATGGGAGAACCTGCTTCAGCATGAGAGAGAGCATGAAACGTGTAGTGTTTGTATCCCTAAAGGAACAAAGCAATATTTGCACTGTCACATGAAAGAATGAAAGGTAACTCAACATCAGTTGAGACCCACATGAAATGTAACTGAGAACTAAGTAAATTTCCAAATGTGCACTGTAAGGGTTCGGGTCCAGTAATTCATCACATGCACCTTACATCCTTAGAATTCATGTTCACTTACTGTGCTTCCAACTACACAAAAAATAAAAATTATATCTGCTAGACTGTGCTTCTCTATCAACAGACATGTAGACACTTGTAAAGGAAACAGAAAGGGTTCTTGAAATGGAGTGACTACAAAATACAAAGGTTCATGAGTGATGTGCACTAGGAAGACCATTTCACAAAAGAGGACATATCCAAAGTGTTCAGGGAGAGTTTGGCAACATAATGAGTAAGAACAGTATAGAGGATCAGAAATTTGTTTTTATTTAGCATTTCCCAACGTTTTGTGAGAGAGAGAGAGAGAGAGAGAGAGAGAGAGAGAGAGAGAGAGAGAGAGAGAGAGAGAGAGAGAGAGAGAGAGAGAGAGAGAGTGTAATTGTCATTGTGAGTGGTTCGGTTGTTGGAGTTGGTTTCTGGCTGTCTCTCTGTCTGTCGGTCTGTCGGGAGTTTTTCGGTTTTTAGGGGAAGTCTTGGGCAGTTGAGGTCCAACCTTGAAAGTGAACGGGAGTTCGTCTGTTTTTTTGGTACCAGCATTAATGGTTCATGTCTCTTCTTTTTTTTTTTTTGTTTGTTCGTTGTTGGTGGAGGGTCGCTTTAAGTTTTTGTTTCGTGGTTGTGTGCTGTGATTGGCGACCGTGGACCTATCCATCTCCAGCAACCGAAGATCAGGGTGAGTGTTGGTGTTGTGTTGTTTGTGGTGAGAATTCCGCCACATAATATTTGGCATAACGTGGGCAGCTGGTATTGCAGCTGCAAGTGAGATTGGTGGCTGGTAGTGTGACTGAAGAGAAGGATGGAAGAGGAACTGGTGAGGTTGAGAGGAGAATACGTGGTTGAGGGGTGAGAATGAGAGATTGAGGAGTCAGTTGGAGGAGATGGGGAATGCTAAGAAGTGCAAAAGAAGAAATGAAAGGGGAGATGAAAGAGTCAGAAGAGAGAATGGAAGAGAGGATGGAAGAGAGGATGGATAAAAAGTTGGAGGAATGATGAAAGGTGTGGAAGAAATGATGAAAGGTATGTTCAAGGGTGTTTTTGGAGAAGGGCTGTTGGAGGCAGGTTCTCTGGAACGTGTGAAGGGGCAAGAGAGAAAGAAAAGGAGGAAGAAGTGAATGGAAGGTGAGTGATGAAAGTGATATGGGAATAGGAAGTAAGAAACGAGGGAATGAGAGGCAGGGTAAGGAAAAGGGAATGAAAAGCAAGGGAAGGAACAGAGGGAAAGTAAGGATAAGTCAGGGGAAGAAAAAAAGGAAGAAGGGAAAGGGAAAGGAAACTGGTAAGAAGGGTAAGGAAGTGGGAAAGGCAGGAAAGAAGGGGAGAGGGTGAAGGCAGTAGTGATGATAGTGAGGTGGATGGAGGTGAGTGGATAAAAGTGGATAAAAAGAGGGGGAAGAAGAGTGTAATGAGTAAGATGAATGTAAGTGCAGAAGTGGACTCTTTGTATTCGGAAGAGGGTATGAAAGGACAGAGCAAGAAAGTAGCGAAAGTGAGTGAAAAGTGAGAAAGAAGTGAGAAAGGCTATGTATGTGAGGGAGGTACCCCGGTGTGAAAGGTGTAATGAGTATGGAAGTAGGGATGTGCATGATTTCTTTAGGGAGTATGAAAGGTTTTGTCAGGATAAGTATGGGGAGAGAGTAAGAGAGTGTGGGCACGAGAATTAGGAGAATATTTGACTGGGTTTTTGCTTGATATGTATAGGGTTATTATGAGTGTGGGAGATGTTGAGTATGACAAGGTGAAAGCTAGACTAGTTGAGCAAGCGAGGCGTATGAAAGCGAGTGTTAAGTATAAGAGGAAGAATGAATTTGATGAGGCAAGGATGAAAGCTGGGGAAACCTTGTCACTGTATGCTTGTAGGCTGGAGACGTTGGCAAGGAAGAAGTTTGGGGATGATGAGATAGATGAATGTAAGGAGTTAGTACGGAAGTTGTTAGGGACAGTGCCAGATGGAGTTAGAGAATTTGTGAACTTGAAGCGGAAGGAGAAGAAAAGATGGACGAATGAAAGGTTGACTTGGGGAGAAATTTTGGAAATTGTAGAAGATTATGAGCTTGACAGGGTTATAAAGAGAGCAGAAGTGTAAGTGTAAGGGCTGGGGTAGATGAGAGAGTGCCAGAGTTTGGAAGCTTTAGGGATGCAGTGTTGAGGGGCCCAATGAGAATGGCCGATAGTGTAATAGATAGGTGTAAGAGCAAGTAATGTGGAGGTGCCAGTGAGGATGAATGGTGGGTTTGTAAGGGAACAACGGGTTGAACGGGTTAGGGATAGTAGTGTACAAAGGAAGGTCGATGAGTGGAAGTCGAAATAAGTGTTTTAGATGTGGAAAGGAAGGACATACAAAGAATGAGTGTAGGTGGGCTTTGGGAGTGTGTTTCGGGTGTGGGCAACCGGGACATTTGGTAAGGGAGTGTACGAAAGATAGGGGGGTTAAATGCTACAGGTGCGGACAGGTGGGACATATTGCTAATGGTTGTAGGGGTACCCGAGTGAATGTAATATGTGGCAACTGTGGTAAGAATGGGCATTATGCGAGAATGTGTTCAGACCCGAGAGCGAAGTGTGTCGAATGTGGAATGGAAGGGCATGTATCAAGTGTATGTAGACGAAAGAGGGTGACTGTGACAGCGAATTCGGGAAACTGAGTGTGAAGGGGGTTCAAATGGGTGGATCCTCCAGGATGCAAGCGGTGCGTGTGATGCATGTACGTGAGGGGTTGTTGCATGAGGATCAGCAATTTGTTTTGATAGAGTATGGTAGAAAACGTAAGAAAGGGAAGAACGTAAGTAAACTGAATGGTCGTAAGTTGTGTGATAGGGTATGAGTGCCAAAGTGAAAATGAGTGATAAAGCGTGTAATACGGATGAATGGGATGGTATGAATAGAATGTATAGCATATGCGGGTTTGATATAACTGAGTTGACTGAACGTGTAGGGGTTAGTGAACGGTTGGAGGTGGCGAAAGTGTAAGAGTAAGAGAGCCGTAGCAGTAATATGCGAGTGATTAAAAGCATGAATGAATCGTTGCAAGAATTGGAAAGGTCAATGAGCGAATGGGATGGGTTAGTTGAAGAATTGGGGAGGTATTTGGGAACGAGTTAGAGGGTATAGATGAGATTGTGGATGAAACTGAGAGTGGTAATAGTGAAGAAGATAGCGTGAATCTGAGAGAGAATGGAGGAGAAAATGTAAATCTGAATGTTGCTGGAAGAGAGAGCGAGTCTGAGAGAATGATTGCGTGCCCATGAACACGATCTAGAGGACCTGCTAGGGAGCATCCGTGGGTGTTATGTAAGGCGATTTGAAAGAGGTGTGAAAGGTGTTGGTTGGGAAATGCTAAAAGGGGGAGAAATATAGAGGATCAGAAATTTGTTTTTATTTAGCATTTCCCAACGTTTTGTGTGAGAGAGAGAGAGAGAGAGAGAGAGAGAGAGAGAGAGAGAGAGAGAGAGAGAGAGAGAGAGAGAGAGAGAGAGAGAGTGTAATTGTCATTGTGGAGTGGTTCGGTTGTTGGAGTTGGTTTACGGCTGTCTCTCTGTCTGTCGGTCTGTCGGGAGTTTTTCGGTTTTTGGGGAAGTCTTGGGCAGTTGAGGTCCAACCTTGAAAGTGAACGGGGAGTTCGTCTGTTTTTTTTGGTACCAGCATTAATGGTTCATGTCTCTTCTTTTTTTTTTGTTTGTTCGTTGTTGGTGGAGGGTCGGTTTAAGTTTTTGTTTCGTGGTTGTGTGCTGTGATTGGCGACCGTGGACCTTATCCATCTCCAGCAACCGAAGATCAGGGTGAGTGTTGCGTGTTGTGTTGTTTGTGGGTGAGAATTCCGCCACAACAGGAGAAACAAGTCCCAGCAGTGGTAGACATGGTAGTAACTAAGTGCTAACTTATATGAATATTGAGATAACCATAGAGAAATGGCCATAGTAGAGGACTAGGTCCAGATACGAGTTCTGGCAGATGTTGTTCAAGACAGAGGAGAGGGGAGAGAACTCTCTAAGATGTCCACTTTCATAATGGAAAAACCTGAGGAACAAATTTTAATGATGATAATTCTGTCAACTCTGATACAATTCTATACACCCTACGAAGGGTGCTTCCGTATATAACAGCATTTTACACCATGTAGGCTACATTTGCTTTCATACTGAAAATTATCTGGTTCTGTATTATCTTTCAAATGAGAGACCAAGTAATATGCATTCTGTAGTATTGTAAAAGAAAGCACAATAAGAATATTCAGTATAGATGCAGTGATGACAATTCTAAATTTCTAGGCCTGTCCTTAAATTTTCACAAGGATACTTTCAAAAATATCTCCCAATGGATAGAAAAGTAAGTTAAAACATATTACAAGATGATGCTTATCAAATCAACTTAATATACATGTTTTTACCCTAAAAGTGAGTTCATACATACACAAATTATGGCACTTTTTGTCCTCTTGGTACCTGTTTGGGAATCTTGATACCAGCATCAGCAACAATGCAGTGTGTGTTGAGGATCATCATTTTGTTTAAGCTGAAAGAGAAGAGAATGTCCTTGAGTTCCCAAGATGATGATAATAATTTTGTTGGTAAACTAAAAATTGATTTCCTAGCTAGCTTATACTAGACCTACAGCATGAAATTTCCTGAGTAAAGTCTACAGAAAATTCTGAGAACATCCTACAATTATTGGAGTAACATTAATCATGACAAAATACTACTAACCAAAGTGCACCAATTCAGCTTAAAAAAAAATCATTGGCTATTAAAGGATGCATCCAGGATATGATTTTTGATGCTGAAATAAAACTGCCGAACCCTATAAATAACACTGCTTCACACTGCCTTTCCAAATCTTTGCCTATTAGCTAACCTATGGTAACTATACTAGCTTACAACTAACCTAATTATATTCAACAAAGCACTAGAGTCTACAGAATACAGTTGACTAGAAGGACAACATTGACCTAATATTCACAGCTCGTGTCAAATAAATTTCCAAAGAATATGCATGGTAGAATGGATATTCAAGGATAAACACAAGATAGCTGATATAAGAATAGTTCAGGTAAGGTGAGAAAGATTAAGTAAGGTCATTTATGTGTGTCCCCATCTCTCTCTCTCTCTCTCTCTCTCTCTCTCTCTCTCTCATTCATCCTCACCCACAACAATATGAATACAGAATTTCGAAATAAATGTGGTCATGCATTAGTATACTGTAACAGATCTTGGATGAGTCACAGAACATTTAATTGTTCATACAACAAATATACAAAATGTTACAGTGAACATGTGTAATGCTAAATTACATCTACAATAAACTATTTAAAAAGTCAGATTTTTATTTTATCTATTCCTTGATTTTAACTACATATTTTATAATAGTACAGTAGTGCTGCATCAATTTTGCACACACAAGGACCTAAATATGATGCTTTTCATCACACAAAATCATGAAAGCACCACAAAACTCATACTAGAACTGAATATCTTGTACTGAACAACTGTGTTTTTCCTCAGTGCTTTGTTGAGAGCATCCCATAAAGTAAACATTTTTCATCACCTTACAGTAACGTTCATCCTATTTGAGTACAGTAACAATTTTACTATGGTATACTTATTCTCATACACTGTAAGTATGTCGGTAAAATTGAAAAGCCTTGGCTAATGGACAAGTATTATGTTCTCAAAAACACATGCAATATTGCAGTGTTATGAACCACTTAGTAGTGTCAAGGCTTACAACAGAGAATAAAGTATTGATAATCATAATTTCAAATACATATGATTTTGAAATAATAACAAAAAATTTAATAAACAGCCAAATCAAGCAGTGCTTCACTTTCCAAGAAGAGAAACAGATTTATTATAATTTCTGTAGCCCACAAGCTTAATGACTGTATCTACAAAACAATTGACTAAATATTTAATTTTTCTTTTAGGAATTTGTGACATGCCTAGGTTAGCTACATGAACCTGCATTTACAGCCTTTCATAGAGAAACCAAAAACATTCATTTCAGTCTTTTCAGTAACTGTACTATATCTCTTCACCAATTCTTCATTCGTAACATGATCTTTACACTGCACTCTGGCCTTGAATCTTGCCATTCTGTGGTCACATCTTTTCAAACTTCCTATATTTTCCTTGTTAGTATTCAAGCTTCTGCTGCAGAGTATTACCGCATAAGTCTTGCACACCAATTGTAAATCTTTGCTCTCTCTATTAACAGGGTACTTTCATTCATCAGTAATCTACCTTTCTCTCTCCATGTTATCAAGCTGCAGCTACTCTTTCTTGCTACTCTCTCAACTGCTTCATAGTTCGGTTTGTCCTCTTGGTAACAGAAATGCTCTACCTCTTCTAATATCTGCCCATCTACCACAACAGGATTCTCAAATTCCTTTCTTACTCACTAGTTCCTGTAATGCATTTCAAGCATTAAAAACATCTAATTTCAAGTACAGTATATATTGCAACCCTGAGAACCGTTTGAAGCTCAATCTATTACATTTGGTACAAAATACAATATAGGGTTCACCCCAACACCTTTCCCACAACAACCACATGGCTACCTTCCTAACTGTATTTTTCCCTTTGCTTTCATTCCAGTCACCATAAGCTCTCCTCCCCATTCAACTCTTCCATTTCTCAAAAAACTACCTTGACCTTTTCCCTAGACTGCAGTTAGACTAGCTTACCATCCTAGGGACTTCTTTTGCACGCCTTTGTAACTGCCTTTACCCTGATAAACAGCATTGATCTTTGATGGACACCATAATTTATAATAATTACCATCACTCCCTTGTAATCTTAGAATATGAAAAGAAAATCTGCAATTATGTATAGATACATATTTATGTATGTATGTATATTCTCTCTGATATGGAAGCTTTCACCAAGTTGGTGAAAGCGTCTGTTTTAAAGAGATTATGCACACACACATACATACATAAATACGTATAATTGTGGATTTTCTTTACCAAAATTTATCTTAAATTCTTCTGATACACCTGACAATGTCTTCATTCTTTATCTAGTGTTTTAATAGAGAAATATCACCTGCTAATAGGTCTTCTTGGCATCCTCTGCCTTTCTCTATAATTTCCGTACGTCAGTCCAGCCCTTTTTCATTGTATACTATACACCCTGTAATTGTAAGATTATTTTCCTGTTCTTCTGTACCTATCATTTTCTTTACCTGTATCAAGTATACATTACCAGGCTTTTGTGAGCCTCCGGCAATTAATGTGGTCAATGATTATGGCGTCAGGTCAGGATGGTCAGTTGAATTTTTATGCAGTCACGTTGAATTTTATTTTTATAGTCCACTTGAAGGAATGGCCAGAGGCAGTATAAGGTAAAAATTACATGCTGTAAAAGGCATGAGTTTGCTTCCCAATTTAGCATAGGGCAATTAAGCACATGCCCAGGTTGTACCTCAATATACTCTTTTGTACGCTTTTGTAGAATTTTTTATAATTGTGGATGATTACTACTTAACATACACCTTCCAAGCATATTTATTTGAGTGAATAGAAGAATTTTGTTTATTCTGTTATCCAAAAATGTTTTTGCATGAAATAACAACCTAAATCATTTTGACAATACTGTATGATCATTTTGCATGTACAGTATATGAAAAAATTTAACATCCTGGCCTTAAATTTATTTCAAACTCTCTTCATTCAGTCTAACAACATGATGCTGAGTTAATCTGAAGTGTTATGCAAAAATTGAGTAATAACGTACAAATGTCTCAAGCAATTAAAGTGTACTTGTTTCACAAGCTTATTTATTATAGCTAACAAATATGTACTAATGAATAAACATTGTTTCAAACAGGAAGTTTCACATTAAATAAATACAATAATGCAATTGAGGAAAATTAAAAAAAAGGAACAAAATAATGTAAGAACGTTTGATCTGCCCTTCAATTAACTACTTTATGCTTAACTTTCCTGTATACAGAACAGGTAAGAAATTCATACTGTCAGGGGCAACATACATGTTTCCATATGAAGCATGCGTTTTTCTTTTTTCGTCTCACACTGGGCCTTGGCTACAGTATGTAGACCTTGGGTAAACCTAATGCCGTCAATCCCACAAACCTATAACGGTAAAACTATAATACTTTAATTCCTAGCTAAATGGAACCAAGGCTTTTGGATAGGGAAAGACAAAAGCCAGTGCAATGCAGCCTTTAGTGCAAACATCACAAGCCCCCTTCCCTCTGTAAAATAATTATGTGGGTCCCCTGTAGATTTTTTCAAGGGAAAAAGCCAAAAACGTGTGCAATGCTCCAGTCAGAAAGGTAATACATGCATAAATCACAACAAAAGCCAAAAAAAAAAAAAAATACGCATGGAAATATAGCGAGAATAGTTACAGGGATGCAATCCTAACCTAGTCTACTCAAACCAAATCTACCATAAGGCATCATGTCTTTACCTGACCAAGGGATTCTTCATCCCTCTGGACTCTTTGCCTAACATAACTTAAAGCACCATAAAGGTCATTTAGCAAAATACAAAAATGCATCCTAACTGACCTAACCTAACAGGTACTTACCTGGCTGGGGAAGAGGGCTTTGCCCCTTGCACCCCCTCTCCCCACCTAATCTCACAACAGAACTATAACCTAAATCATTAAAGTGAAATACAGTAAACAAATTCATCTCAACCTAACTGTGCACACCAGGCCCTAACTGGCAAAGGGGCAACCCACTAAACAAGCCTTGGCTGAAAGATCCGATTACCACAGATGTGACTGGGGTGGTAATCAATTCTTTTGGCCAAGGCTTGTCTTGTGGATTTAGAAGCAATTATCTGAGTGAGGGAGTACCTTACTTCTAGAAAGATAAGAAGTCATTTTACATCTTCAGTGAAATATATTAAATATTTCATTTTATAATATAACTTTATATTAGTGTTTTTTTGCTGTGCTCTAGGTCTCTGTAATACACTTTACTTAAATCTATTGCTAATTTACTGTTACCAATATATTTGCTATCTTTTGTTTACAATTTAACATTCATTCCCATGAGGCTGGTACTAAATACCAAGATCATGGGAGTAGCAGTGATATCAAAGTAAAAGTGTACCATATATTACATTACTTGAGTGCTAGGTCACCACACAAGGCCACCACTGTTAAGCTGAAGAAACTGTCACGAAAATATATGGGTACTTTATGATAAGAACTTTTCAAGTTTTAATTGGTTGAAAAAGTAATTGGTTGAAAAAGGTACATTATTATTACATAACAAAAAAGAAAGTAAGCTCACACACTCATTAATAATGTATGAGCTACAAGGACTATCACTTCCTAATGCACAAGAACTTCAAATAGAATGCATCCAGAACAATAATGCTGGACTTGGAAAAATAATGAAAGCCCTCATATTTTTATAAATATGTAAATATATATTGTTCCCATGGGACCCCATTGAAAAAATACCATAACGACTATTATTCGACAATTTCTGATGTTAAATTCGGTGGTGGCTAGGAATTAGAGTAGCCTATCCTAGCATTACTCCTTTAACTTCCACAGCTTAAGATTGCCTGGAACCAGTGCATTTAGAGTACGCAACAGTGTTACCTGGGGGTTCAAGGGGCAAAGTCCCCCAGCCCCCACAGTCAGGGCATTGCACCCCAAGTCAAGTTAGGAAGGTAATTTTGGTTAGGTCAGGACATGGCATCCTAGGAAAGGTTACGTTTTTTTGTCAGCGGAACTTGTGCCCGTCGTTCTCAGGTGGCATTTCAGAAGGAATATCACCTAACCAGACATACCTTTACCTGACCTAACTTCAGATGCCATGTCCTAACCTGGCCAGGGGAGGGTGGCTGGACCTCCAAGTAATTTGTGACCCCTTACTCTGCATTCTATCCCAACAAATACTAATTTTGGTTATTTTTCAGAAGACTCTAGCCACCTCCCACATTATAATTTATATTTTTCTTGGGCAAAACACATCAAAATAAAAAAATTCTTCTCAATACATAACTTTCGCAAATGCTTAATACCAGAGAAACATAATTAATCAGGTTACAACTTATACGGTAAGACAATACCGGCCCCCAACCCCTTCATAGCTAATACGGCAAAGTTGTAACCGGTAAACACCCCTAGGGTAAGTTAGGTTGGTATTTTTAGGTTCTTTTAATGCCTTGTCATTTCCTAGCCATTTTTGCATGAAAAACCAGGGTAATTCTAAATATCAGCTCCGCGCCTCTTTGGGAGTGAGGGATGAACCGATGGCTCCGCAATAAATGTTCGGGAGGATAGTAGTAATGGGAGGGGTTGCCTTTGTGTCGGCTCATTTAATGTTCTTGTTTGTTCTCTGTTTATTTAGCAGTTTCTCATGTCTGAGGTGCCGTAAAAAGTAAATTTCGGCCAGTTTCTCATGCCTCATCATCTACGCCACCCACAACCCTGCTTTCCCTAGGGGTCCCCTAAATTGTAGGATAGAAACGTGCGGGTGAGCCGTTACATAGCCAAATAACACTCTCCCAGGGGTATACCCCACCCAGGACCCCACATTCCTATCGGGTCCCCTAGCTTGTTGGTTGGGAGGGAGCAGATCACCTGTCCCCAGGGTATACCCACCCATAACCCTGCTCGGTATTTCTAAGTAATAAATACACAGGGTATTTACGAGAAATGGCAGTTTCTTATAGTATTTTAATTGTTTATTTACAATTCAACGTTATTTTTTGGCGGTCGGCTGTAATTAACCTGTAATTGTCCCTGAAGTCCATCAACAAGGGTTTCCTAAGATTTACATCTTCACAAGACAGAGCATTTAACTCGTCTGTTTCGAACGGTTCATATCCCGTCTGGCAAGTGCAGTACCTTGGAAACTGGTTATTTCAACACTTTTAGGGCTTCTGACACTGGCGGTGCATTTGTTTGTTGTCGGCCAAATGGAATGTCCCTTCGCTGTGTTTAGTACTGACCCGGGGTTACCCATCGTTAACAAGTTATTGCACTTGCCAGGCGGGATATGAACCGTTCAAACAGGCGTGCCCGGTGCTCTGTCTCGTGAAGATCGCATATGGAAACCAGGATTCTCATCGGGTCCCCCTTACCGTGGGTAGAGTTCAAAGGTAAATTGTATGTTAATTACAGCCGACCTTGCAAAAATTAACGTT
The DNA here is from genome assembly GCF_040412425.1 of Macrobrachium rosenbergii. Classification (NCBI taxonomy): domain Eukaryota; kingdom Metazoa; phylum Arthropoda; class Malacostraca; order Decapoda; family Palaemonidae; genus Macrobrachium; species Macrobrachium rosenbergii. Next base: position 48,282,706 of record NC_089749.1, on the reverse strand, counting down.
AAATTGTTAATAAGCATCAAAAATACTATAAGAAACTGCCATTTCTCGCTAAATACCCGCCGTGTACCTATAACTTAGTTCTACCCCTGCTCTCCCGTCGGGTCCCCTACCTTGTTGGATGAACCTCAGGGGTTAATTACAGGTTAATTACACTCGAGCGCCAAAAATTAAAGGTATATTCATAATTAGCAACCAAAAACTGTAGAAAAAGTCAAGTTATTGTGCCGTCACCGCCGCGGAGCTACTATATAGTTCTACCAATTACCCTAATTTTAAGCTAATTAACCTAGAACTGCCGAAAGAAGTCCAGCCTACTAGCCTATGCTTTGGTGCTTGTAGACTAGGGTAACTTACATGCTATTGGCTCCAGCATAAACTTTATGACCAAGCTACCGACTGATAATTCAACCATATATGCATTTTAACACTACACACAGAGTAGACAGTCACTAGTGTGCTAAATATGAAAAAGTTTCACTCACAGAATGACAGCACTTCGCATCCTAGACAAGTTCAGGTGTAGTAGTAAGCAAAGCAGTTTCCTCTGCAACGTCACTTCTTATGATCACTGTTTTCATAATTTTTTTCTTTTATATGCTTGATGATAAATTTCTTTATCTTCAGGTTTGTTCATTTTGTGTAAAAAATAGCTCAAATTTATTTAATTTTAACTGTTATATAAGGGAAATTTATCGAATTTTTCTTGACTAGTCACCTTCAGACAAGAAAACCTGTTAGTAGTCTGCTTTACTTAAGTTGAATACGTTACAAGAAAATTACGCTATTCTGTAATATAATATGGCCTGAGGAAAATAGGTTTTAAAGGACATAACAAAATACAGATTACAACCACCTTGTGGAAACTGCTGGTTTAAGGGCACATGGGCAACGAGCAAGACAGGAATGTAGCCCCATCAGAATACAGAAGCTAAGGTATTCCCATAAACGTTCCCTTTAATTATGATGAAAATTAAAATCAGTCAATAAATAAAATACAACAGAAGATAATCTAAGGTACATAAATGAATTTGACATAACAGAATGAAGTGATACTAATAAACAAATTGAACTCTGGCCAAAAATATGTTATTGGCATAATGAAAATCAGACTTTGATAATGTACGTTTTCTTAAACCTAATGTTAGGGGAAAACACAATAATAATTATGTGATTTACACACTGGACAGAACTTACCAGTGTAATGGGAAAATTATTCGTTTAAATATTATTGATTTGTTTAGGAATTGATTCATCATCCTCCTCTAATATCTTTATACTGCTGTTGTAAGGGTGATTGGGACTGTAAAATGTTTTCGTTTTCGTTGTGGACATTGAATGCATAGAAGTGTAGCCAGTCCCTTGTTTTTGTTTTCTTTCGCTCTGAATGTGGGAGCGCTGTCCTGAATCTTTCGTCTGCATATTGGTAACACTAAAAATAACATGTAAGGGACGAGAACGCTGTTGGTGTGAAAAGGACGTCTAGCTGGTCCACCCTTCATTTTGGCTATTTTACAAATTATTAATACAAGTTATTATCTATCCCTTGCAAGGGACCTAGTTCAGAGTCCTGAAGAATATGTAAATTGGATCTAGTCCAGGAGTTCTGAAGACTATGTAAATTAACCAAGTCCGGGAGACTAGACCTGGGAGAAATTTGGCATGATGTAATGAGTAATAAAGAAACGAACTGAGTACCAGGGATTTTCTTCAATACCATCGTACCTTACCACTAAAAATGGAAATCAGCACTTCAATTGCCTCCCAGTGGGAAGACATCACCTGGCCTCATCAGTAATAAGACCCGTACACCCAAGGAATATCATGTAATAGCAGGTAGGGCAGGCCTACCCTAATTCCCAGGCAGCATAAACGTCAGTAGTCTTCATACCCACCGTGTCAACTATGACACAGTACCATTCTCCGACCCTGTCTCCAGGCAAGAAGACTGACAACAGTGCATCTAGATAGTAGTATTATTATTCTCTCTTATCTCATATATCTTAATGTCTTGGTGGGGAAAAATTCTCCCGTGACATTTGGTGGCAGCTGTGTTGGATCTTTAGTCCAGTGCTATTGATCCATACCCACTGTGCCTGTATATTATGTAGGTCACTTATAATGTTTTGTCATATTGTATGCATTTCTTTATACAATATTGTTGATGTTTATCTGATTAAGGTCGTGACTTATTTACATGCATATTCATTATTTCTATAGTGACGGATTGCAGGATATTGTCTATATTGTAGTTTACATTTTATTATTTGATTATATATAAGTGTTTGAAATATTGTAACAATGGCAACTGGTAATGATGAATCATATATTGATCTAATTCAATTAGAGCAAGAAACACAACAAACATTACAGACAGTTAAGAACTTCACTCAGTCCTACCAGGACGTTTGGTCTCAAGTGGGAGATCTATCAAATCAAATCAAAGACTTGGACCAGAAGTTGGTTGACATACAGGGGACAATACAACACTTAACACCCAAACATAATAACACTCAAGCACCCATAATGTCTCCTACACCTCATTGAAGAGATTCCATGATCCGTCTTGTCATGTGATCACCTCAGAACCATAACTGAGGAACCCCACAATACAGACCCCAATACCACCTAGTACAAATTTTCAAATACCCACCACAAAACACAACTACTATCACAAGTACAGTGCCCTTAATACCCATAAATGTCTCATCAACACCACCTAAAGGTTGATGAAGTGGTAATTTTTTCTGTTCAACCATCCACACCTGATCCATCATCATGTTTTGAGGTAAACCCTGAACAAGGTCAACAGACTGTAAACCAATTTTCCTTGGACCACAGCCTACTTATCCCTTTAATAATACAATCCATATGGGTCTTTTATTCAATAAATTCTCCAGTAGCAATTCCTCAGAATGTACCAGTGTTAAATTTTAGAAAGATGTAGCCCTTTCTCAAACTTTCTGAACTCAAGGGAGTTCTTTCTGACAACAGACTTAATGACTTTTTTAACAAGTAGGAGTCATGCACTAGCTCAGATGACAGGAGAATAGAAGTGGCAATGGCCCGGCTGAACCGGATATAGCTGTTCTTAACAGCAGCATTAGTAAAACAGGGTAATAATGTATCTTGGGATGAGATTAAGAAACTTATGAAGAAGCAGTTTATTGGCTCAGCCACTCTGTTACAGGCATGGCAAGAGATTACTGCCATGACTTACTGTTTTGATGAACCTCCTAGTTCCTTTATTAATAAATTAGTTGTAAAATCTCAGCTTTACCTTTGAAATTCCCCAATGATCAATTCCAACATCAGATAAATTCCTTAAGACAAAATTTATAAAGGGATTGAGTTCAGAGGACAAGCCAAACTAATTGATTTCTTAGCAGACCATATTCCGTTGGAAAATTTCATGACATTTGAAGAAAAATATTATAGGGCTCAAGGAATGAATAGTAGTAATGGGAATAGAGTCTTGCCAATTTCAGGCACTGGGAATCTTGTTTCATCAACCCCAGTAACAGGTGTTCAACAGGGGAAATACAAAAGAATGAGCTTGATAATTTAAGTAAAGAAATATTGAAGAGTTAAATAAAAACCTGGAGAAAATAAACATGAAGAAACAAAAGTAATAGTAAATATTGTGCCTTTTGCAGAGTGACTGACCATAATCTGTCTGATTGTCCTCTTGATCCTCCCAAGGGAATTTGTTTCGATTGTTTCCAACAAAATAGTAGGAGAGGTCATGTAGGATGTCCAGGAAAAGTAGGTACAAGCTGACTAGGAGTCTGGCACGAGCTCCTAGTAACAGTCTGTTGGTTAATGATAACATGATTGAAGCTTTAGTTGATACAGGTAGCTGTGCCAGTATAGTTAAGAAATCCTTTGTGGAAAGCTTAGGTTTGAAGCCTGCCAAGATGAGAAATTTACCAAGGTTAAAGGGAGTCACCCAGGCAGTTGTACCAGTACTAGGATCTGTTTATTTAGATGTTCATAGTGGCACTAGAGTTGTTACTCACTTATTTTTATTGTGCCAGACAACTTGTTAGATACAGAAATTCTATTTTGCAGATTTGCTTAATGTTGCTCGTCTAACATGGGATCGTATAAAGGGTATAGTAATTTGGGATAATATTACATATCATCATGTGCGGCTTCTTAAACTGAGACCTTCCACAAGGAGAATTAGGAATCTCAAAACTATTCAGCCATTAAGCCTTGGAGTAGATGAGATAAAATTAAAGAAAAATATTATCCTACCTCCCTCTGCTGCAGGTATTTATGCTGTGTCTGTAAATGAAATAAAAGATACAATACTCGAATATACCTCAGAATTAAAGGCCAATGGTGGTTGAATGAAATCTTTAATATGTCCCTGAACTCCCTTGAAATTTCCTATTTCACTACTCCACTGTGAAAACTTGGTGATTTTCCTTGACCAGATTCTTTAATTGGGCCTGCTGTTCATCATCTAAATGTGACCAATCTTGCTGTGCAATCAAATTTTCCAGCTTTTTCTCTCTAGTGCATCCTTGTTCTGGTAAACACGCATGCTTTCAGGGATCAGCTCATTCCTAATTTTAATCTTTCGACATGTGGGAGCTATTGAAATGATGTCCCTTTCGTCAGTCTTATTGTAGGTACCTATCAGTGTTCACTCTATTTTCAATTCTTGAATTTCACCCTTTGTACTATTTATTTCGAGAGGTTTATACCTCTCATAAATAGTACAAAGTGTTTTGCCAAGTAATCTAATAGGAAGGAGGTTGGGCGAATGGAGTGGTAGCCTCTGCTGGAAACTTGAACCACCCACTGATCTGCACCTCTGTCTCTCCATTCCTCCCAAAAGAGGCTGAGTCTGGCCCCCACCAGTGCATGGAGGACAGGATTCTTACTTACTGGCAGGACGACCTTGTAGCTGTTATTCGAGGAGAACTTGTGACCCTGGAGTTGGAGCGGGACCTTTCAAGTAAGGTTTGGGCCTGGAGTTGCCAAACAGATGTCTGTTAAGAGGAGATACCACCTTGGTCGAAGGAGCGGGAGCAGGCCTCGGTTTGTTGGAAGACACTGACAGGATGTGTGATGACGCCCTCTTGTCCATGGCTGAAAGGACGCCTTCCACTACTGCTTCTGGGAAAAGGGCCTCCTTGTCAAACGTTGGTCTTCTGCGTGAATTAGTCACAGACTTAGATAAGAAAGAGCACCAAGTCTCCTCTTCTTCAGAGTGGCCATGGCGAAGAGGGAGGAAAGTTCGCCTGCCGCATCATGGATAGCAATGTCGGTGCAGGAAAGGAATCCTGTGATTCTCTCAAGACGTCTTCTGCGACATTAGCCTGCTCCACCTGCTTAAAAATAGCTCCCACTGACCAATCGAGAAAGCTGACAATCTCTAGGAGCTTGTAGAGGTTTTGGAAAAATGTTCTACATCCAGGGCAGAAAAGAAGGTCTTGGCCGCCTCAAAGGAGATGCGTCTTGAAGGGTCCACAAGGGAGCCAAAGTCCCCTTGTGCTGAAATTGCAGAGCCCAGTGAAGAAGTTCCTGTGCTGTAATAATTTTGCCTCCTTTTCAGACAGCTTTGAAGGAGGGTACGCAAACGACAAATTTACCGAGGATCTCATGCTCCAACCAAGCCTCTACTTCTTTTAATGCTTTCTTGGAGGCGGTGGAGGACTCTGCAGACCACCTTTTCTAGTTTCTCTTCCAGCAGAATAGACTCCTGTGAAGGCAAGGATGAAGCCAAAGGAGCCGACGCTTCCTGTGTAGGAGGGGAGAAATTATCACCCCTGAGGCCGACCTCTCTGGAGAGGGCTAGGCATCTTGGCTGCCCTAGGTGACCTGGGAGGATGCGTGTGAAATGTAACTTCTTGATCGGAACCCCACCCTGAGTAACAGGTACAGGGCTAATTGTCCTTTTCTTAAAGAGTTTAGTAACCTAGAGTAGGAATTATCTGAAGATTGCCTCTTTACGGGTCGAGAGGCATGATCCCACTTGCAATGACGAGGAGGGGGAGGATCTGAAGAGCTGGAAGATGAAGAGACTGAAGATGAACTGCTGCTACTCTCCCCTAAGAACTTAAAACTTAGGTAGTGCTGCTTAAATGATTTAAGACCGTCTTGATGAAGATCCTGGAGACACTATCCTGTGATGTCGGCTGAATGGAGAAGATCGGCAATGGCGAAATCGTAATAATGGAGAAACACTTTGGGCCTCAAGCTTTTCGATGATTTGCAACGAGTCAAGCTTACTACTTACACCACCAGGGATAAGGCTTTCCTGTGTTGAGGACGAGCCTGCTCGTAAGCAAGAATTTCTGACCTTTTCGCCAGCGCATAACTGTCTTCTAGCCTCAGAAGGCTGGGACAGCTGCCTTTGCTCAAAACAGTCAGAAAAATGAGCAGACTCACCTGAAACACGATCACGAACAACAACATTGTTATCACTAACACTGACGTCATCACCACGCTAACGTTCGGACTATCTTTGATTCTGGTGCACTAAAACGTTTAGACCGACTCCATGAAACCGTTCATTTGCCATCCATTTGATTTCCAAAAAAGCACGAATTCTGATTTATCAGCCTCGAGGCTGGGCTTGGCTTTAGGAAAACATACTGGGAAGCTGGTGAAGAAGAGGGAATATAAGGGGGAAAAAGCAGCGTTTAGAGGAGGGGTAGGAGAGGGGAGGAACACCCGGTAAAGTAGATGATTTAAATTCGATGCCACCAGCGAAGAAGATAGCCATAGCTTCCTTTACTATAAAAGCTTTCCTGTCCCTATCCTTAACCAGCTTTACCTGATGGGAACTGTACGTTTGCCAAAACTCCTGACTCCATTCCATACACTCACTACATGTGTTCTCCTGGGAACACTCCTGAAATGTATGCCGTTGTTCACAAATAGAATGGCGGTCCCTACTTAAGTTTGACCAGTTTGGAAAGCACAAATTCCCTCATTAGAAACTCTGGATCCAGAGAAACTGGAATTAGACATAGCTACCAAATTCAGTTAAGCTACGCTAGCTAGATTAATAAACAGGATATTGAGTACTTCACCAAGGAGATATGCCAGAAAGAAACAAAATGAGGTTCTGCAGGAAAACCAAACAGTTTGAGACAGACGGACAATTAAATTCCTCGAGATGCGTTCATAATCGCCCCTTGAAACTGACCTGGGACAGTGGGTATGATCGCCTTCCACACCACCCCACCGGCATCCGTTGGGGTCTGGGTCTCCCGCCAATTATATCAGCGTTCCAAACAAAGTTTGAAATTTTATATCTCGGACGTGTCGAATTTTAAGAGATAAAAGCTTTTACAGTGTTTTGGTAAGTCATTATAATGAAACAGACAATTTTCAAAGAATTGCTTGGACTATCGAAAGTCAATACCCACCTTCAAACTGACATCCATTCTTTGCCTAGGTTAGAAGAGTTAGTTGAGCCAGCATCAGGGAATCAATTTTATGCTTCATTGGACATAAAAGACTGCTTATTATCAGGTAGAATTAGATGAAGATAGTAGAGATCTGACAACGTTTAGTGATGGAGTCTCCTTATATAGGTTTAAGAGGTTACCGTTTGGTTTGAGTTGCAGCCCAGCTATATTTTCAAGGGTAATAGGTAATATCTTGGCTCCATTACTAAAAAAGGGATACATAAAGAATCATTTAGATGATATTGTAGTATGGGCACCCAGCTTGGAAGAAAAATTGAGAGATTAGAAGAGCTGTTCAAATTATTTAGTGAAAAAGGTGTGAAATTAAACATCAAGAAGTGTCAGTTTGGGTCAAGAAGGATAAAATTTCTTGGCCATATAATATCAGAGAAGGATGCAAGCCTTGTCCTGACAACATAAGTACCATCAGAATATGAGATATGAAGCTCTACTAATGTCAAAGAAACTAGAAGGATTTTAGGAATGTGTGGATTTTATCAGTAAGCACATACAAAATTTTGCTAAAATTGCTGTCCCCTTAACCAATCTCTTAAGAATGAAAGAAATATTTTGCATGGACACCAGAGTGTCAGCCTAGTTTTGAGCAGTTGAAACAGCTCCTTATGACAACTCCTTTGCTCATAAAAGCAGACATGACAAGACCTTTTCAGCTATTCACAGATGCTAGTCTGGATCATGTAGGTGCAGTGCTGATGCAGGAGAGTGATGGCCTTTTGAAACCTGTTGGATACTTTTCAAAGAAATGGAAGCCTGTAGGACAGAGATATTATACTACTGATAGGAAGCCTTGGCTAATTGTGTTAGCATGTAGGCGGTTTCATCATTTCCTTTGGGGACTACCATGTTTACAATCCACACAGACCATCAACCTCTTGCGTCAGTATTCAAAAGAAAGACAAAGTCACCTAGGATGAATAGATGGATTATTGAAATGCAGGATTATCGCTTCAAAGTTGTGTATAGGCCAGGAATAACAATGAAATAGCTGATCAGTTAAGTAGGCCAGTTAGGGCAATCTTTCACAATAATCAAGACAATTATCTTGGGTTGAGTAAGGAAGAATACATGGCTAAGCAGGTAGGTGAAACAAGATGGGGTGAATTGATTGCATACTTAGAGGAGGAAAAAACTGCCTAGGAAGAAGTTTCCCAGAGCGTTCATGGTGGAATGGCCTCCATCAGTTTATGCTGTATGAAGGCTTGTTATATCTGAGTGCTGACAAGCATGACAATAGTATTCAGTTAAGACTTGTGGTTCTGCAGGAGCTTAGGAAAGCCGCTTTGAAATTTGGTCATGAGTCTGTTGCTAGTCATTTAGGAGAAGGAAAACTATTGATGCTCTGGAGACTTACTTCTATTGACCTTCACTTAGATCTGATGTGGTTAAGTTTGTTAAAGAATGCATTACATGTCAGGTTCATAAAGACAGTTCATCCTAATCAGTTGAAATTCCAAGAACTCCCACCAGTACATAAACCCTTGGGCGTATCAGTATTGATTTGACAGATATGATGTCTGGTGCAAACGGGTACCGTTATTCTTACAGTGATTGATCATTATTCACGCTTTGTGAAGTTTTACCCACTGAGGAATAAGACTACAGAAGTGTTCAGTAAGAATTTTCAGAAATATTTAAATGATTTTGGAATTCCAGGGTGTGTAATTCTTGACAATGGTACTGAATTCACATCACAGCAGTTTAGAGATCTTTGCCAAAAGCACAACATAAACACTGGTTTCATCACATGTGTTTTGAAGGTAACAGCATATCAGAAAGAATGTGTTTGGACTATGAAGACCCTGTTGAATGTCATGTGTCAGGGTCATCCTATCAGTAGATCTTTCCTATTTAGGCGTTGATTATACTGGTCCTTAATTATTTGATCATGAGAACAGGTGAACAGTCACATTATGTCTTCTTTGTCTAGACCTGCTACACAAATAATAAGTTCATTTTCAATTGATGATGAAGTGACTGATTCTGATATCGCCAAAGTTCATTGAGATAATCAAATGAGACTCAAATACCTGGTACTAGTCGAAAATTAAATGTTAAGTGGATTTAATCATTTCCTGATAGAAATTGTGGATGGATCCAAAATGTATGTGTTGAAAAATTTGTTTGATGATACAATCGTAGAACGAGCGCTAATAAACTAAAGCCATTCCACGGTGATGAAGAATGGTTATGATTAACATGAAAGAGACTCTGAAAAAATGTGCCTTTATATAGTAACTGAAGGAGTTTCTTGAATACTTAATTTTGATGTATTTCCCAGTTTCATGAAAAAAATATATTGATTTGATTGTTTGATGTACATGAAGACTTTTTATTATATTAACTTTGTTTTGAGTTTGTATAAATTAGTATTTTAATATTTAATGATAGTAAAACACTGTAATTTTGTAAATTTTATCCATCTCTATAAAATTAAATCTCTTCTGATTGCAGTGTTGTCAAACTTAAGGTTGAGAATGTATATGTTTTTTCTTGTTGTAATGGCACATGCCAATGTTTAAAACTTTATGGACGAAAGGTTTTTTGTACAAAGATTAAATTACTTTAATGTTTGTTTTTTAGTTGATGCTTTGTTAGTGCCCTGTTTTTGTAGATGTGACATGGGTCTTGTCAATATACTCCTCAGAGTTTCTCTTGTAGTACTGGTTTGGAACATCTTAGAGGATCGGCCTGTTTCCAAAAACCCAGAAAGATCAAGTTTAGAAGAAATTTCTCGTAAAAATCCAGCCCCATCACCTCGTGAACTGTCGTCGTAATTGCAGTAATTTCTTCATAAGAATATTCTGAGAACTCCCCTTTTTTTGCCATTTATGTTTCCTCTATCGAAGTAACGTAACGTTTTGTCAATTTTGCAGTAATATGTTAATGTTTTCTTGCTTCTTAATGTAACTTGGATGATTGTTGTGTCCTTTAAATATTAATTATATGTGTTAAACTTTTTAAATGCGTATTTGTGAACCCCTGTGGCATCACCCAAAAAGAATTGGTGCAGGAAATATAGTTGATTGTTTCTCAACTGCACTTTGTTGGAAAGAATATAATGTTTCTGACTTCATGGTACATTTAAGTAAGTTAGTAAACTCCTCAGCACTGTAACTTGGTCTCATTCAAAGCTAGGGCAGGAGGGCTTAATGAATTGAATGAAATCGTTTGAAATGGGGCCCAAAAATTTCAAAGCCACCAAAATTTATTGATTTGTTTAGGAATTGATTCATCATCCTCCTCTAATATCTTTATACTGCTGTTGTAAGGGTGATTGGGACTGTAAAATGTTTTCGTTTTCGTTGTGGACATTGAATGCATAGAAGTGTAGCCAGTCCCTTGTTTTTGTTTTTCTTTCGCTCTGAATGTGGGAGCGCTGTCCTGAATCTTTCGTCTGCATATTGGTAACACTAAAGAAACATGTAAGGGACGAGAACGCTGTTGGTGTGAAAAGGACGTCAAGCGGTCCACCCTTCATTTTGGCTATTTTACCAAATTATTAATACAAGTTATTATCTATCCCTTGCAAGGGACCTAGTTCAGGAGTCCTGAAGAATATGTAAATTGGATCTAGTCCAGGAGTTCTGAAGACTATGTAAATTAACCAAGTCCGGGAGACTAGACCTGGGAGAAATTTGGCATGATGTAATGAGTAATAAAGAAAACGAACTGAGTACAGTGATTTCCAATACCATCGTACCTACTACCAAAAATGAAATCAGCACTTCAATTGCCTCCCAGTGGGAAGACATCACCTGGCCTCATCAGTAATAAGACCCGTACACCCAAGGAATATCATGTAATAGCAGGTAGGGCAGGCCTACCCTAATTCCCAGGCAGCGTAAACGTCAGTAGTCTTCATACCCACCGTGTCAACTATGACACAGTACCATCTGACCCCCGTCTCCAGGCAAGAAGACTGACAGCAGCATCTAGATAGTAGTATTATTATTCTCTTATCTCTAGTATCTTTAATGTCTTGGTGGGGGAAGAATTCTCCTGTGACACCAACTCTTATGCACATGCAAAAACGATGTTAAAACAAATAAGAAGCCAGGATATAATTTTGTAAATTTTCAGAAACTTCTCACAAGCTAACAGAACTTATGCCAATAGAAGACCCATGAAATGCTTTCAAATGTGCACAGCAGCCTGAAATATGATTTCAATGGAGTCAATAGTGTAAACACTCAAAGTTTGCTCATTATTTAGGTCCATAAACAGCTAACTCTTAGTTAGACTTCGCAATCACAAACAGTAATATGATTACCGTTTGAAAAAAAAATTATGTTCTCAGGACGAAAGTATCCTTATCACAGTACAAACCTAAGTTGCAATTGACTGTCTAAGCAATGTTTCCCAGAAGGGAACTCCATAATAAGGAATAAAAAAAAAAACAGTGAAGTAGAGCTAAATAAAAAATGAAAATAAAAATAAGACAAAAGAGAAACGTCTACAAATTAAGCTATATAAGTGGTTAGACTCTAAACTGCAGGTATCTGTGACTTTCATTTCGGCTTACAAGCTATGACTTCACAGATATTGGAAGGAAGATCATTCCAAAAAATTATTGGCCTGCAACATTTAGACGCACTGGCCCTAAATGTAAGAGAAGAGATTCCCTACTGGCCGGGGTACTGATGTAATTCAGAGCCTTTAGTTTTGCAGTCCCAGTATTATACAATAAGCTCCCACTTGATATCAGGGGGACTAAAAATATCATGTTTTTCTAGAGAAAAAAAAAATAAATACTTTCTTATTTTCTAACTGTTATGATACTGTGGATTTGAAAATTAATAGGAATACGCCATATGATTCTTCAAATGTTTCTGCTAATGTAATGGTATATAAAATAACTGCTGGTCCTACAGAGCGTTTCCTATGGAATGGGATCGGATAAGAGAGCTGCTGTTAGTACTCGTCAGACAAAGAATGAGAACCTGATTATCACTTTTCGTTAAAGGAAACCGCCACCTCAGACAGGTCCGTTTATAATGATAATATTCAATGAGACTACTGACATTCAGGCAAGAGATCACATTAGTTCCTAACGTGAAAGAACAAAATGCTTGAAGCATTGACATTAATATCGCCATGCCCACAGTCATACGAAGTCGAGACCTTTTCACTAGTGATAATTCACGCGGTCTCTATAATAACCATTAAAAAAGCTCACCAATAATTTTTCATATGTATTAGATTGCAAACAGGAAACTATTAATAGTTGAAATTAATTCGAACACGCTAAAAACGTTAAGAATATTCAAGGTTATGAGCTCTTCCAAGAGCGTTTTGACATACATATATTTACAAGCCACCCAAAGAGACGGCTACGTTTTCTGTTAAAGTCAATAAAAGAAAATAAACAGAAAATGGTGGACTAAAATGTAGTTTTCTTACTTATCCTAAACACCAATCAATAATATATTTGTTTTTTCTTCAGATCAAGTTAGTGGATTCTGGAGGGTTTTATACTAATATTATAATTAATCATTCTGAGGAAGAGCTCCGCACAGAGATATTGTTCATTATTGATTTTTTTTTTGTTTACTAAACAACATACAGTAGAATAGAGTGTATACGATGCAATTCGGGTGAGATAACTTGAAAATTTTACCTTAATAATGTGAGTAATTTACCGTGTATGTTCATGTTTTCATGTAGAAAAGCTCCGCGGAACGCCGCTTCTTACAAGCCCTCCGGGATTTAACGTAAAAACATAAACAAAAGACGGTAATTTATCACATTTCGGTAAAATTTTCAAGTTATCTTACCTGTACCACATCATATACACCCTTTTCAATAAAGTTTAGTAAAAAAAAAAAACTTTAATTAATAATCAATACCTCCGTGCGGAGCTGTTCCTCAGAATTACCTTATTATGCATCGCGGGACAGTTTTGGAAAAAATTAATCTATCCTGTTGTGGGTAATTGTTTTATTTGAATAACACTATCCCATGCCAAGAGAGAGTTGTGTGGAGGAAGTGTTTTTGACATCAATGGGACTTAAGTGACAATTTGGAAATGACCAAAAGCTTATAATATAAGCATTATATTAACATATAGAAAAATGAATTAAAAGCAAGAATCAAAGCCAAAAAAAAAATGCGCCTTAGAGGAAATGAAATTGCAAAATGTTTTATAAAAAAAATAGAATTATTACACTCTCATTTTTATGTCTTAGTAGGTATCTTGATCCTGGAAAAGGAGACATTATATTTTATTCACAAGCTAATATTCAATAAAACATTATTTGAGTCCCAGGAAGAGTCAATTTCAATATTTCAAAATCTCGGCAATCTGAGAAACAATACCCAACACTAACCTACGGCTTAAATGTAAATCAAATCACAATTGCCACCATAAATTCATCAAACGAACACGCTGAATACCAAAGATCGTATAACTACACAAAAGGCTCATCAGCAATGAAACGAACCCTCCACAAACACATAGACACACACACACATAAACACAGTGCCGTTCACCTCTTATCTTTCACGTACTCATGAGCTATTTGGAAACCCTTTATTTCCTATACTTCTTTACATTTTAGAATCATACACCCTTCTCCCCCACCCATCGTCCTCCGCTCTTTCGACACGACCAAACCATCTCGATAAACTCTGGCTCATCCTTAACCTTTGCTTTCCTCTTTACCACTTCCACACATCTGCAAACAGTTCATCGAACAGATTCAAA
>NC_089749.1:48226052-48256052 GCF_040412425.1 Macrobrachium rosenbergii | reverse complement strand
GGAGTAGAGGGAAGCGTCTCTGCAGAATGGGATAATGGGGGTGTCGGCCTCTAAAACCGCTCAATGGGCCTAACCACCCTCCTCGCCCCCTTAGTTTCTTCAGCTCCCTCTCACTCTCTCTCTCTCTCTCTTTCCCCTCTTTTCATGGTGTGCCCCATGGGATTAGACCAGGGTCGCAAAACTTTCCTCCAGAAGAACCATCAAGAGAGTTGAGGGACAGTCTCGTAGGTCGTCAAAGCCACCTGCAGTGGCCACGGACCAACTCTTATGGCCGGATGGAGAGGAGGACCTCTGGAGGTCCTCGACGACTCTCTTTCCTGAATTTATTTTCCGCCAAGAAATGATCTCGTGCCGATCTCCACTTCCAATTGCCCACCTCCACGGAGATGCATCTTCTTAACACTGACAGGAATCCGAATACTTCATCTGAATCAGCTTTTTCAAATGCTACTCCACATAAATCGATTTCTTCAAGGCTATTCCAAAAATTCAGACTTGAAGGGAGGTGTTACAATATAACGTTGTCAGGCACATTTCAGAATTTTAACACCAAACTTTACATCGAGTAACTGATATTAGTGGCAAAATTATAATGTCAAGTGTGTTCGTGCTTGTGTGGTACCATCTTCACGAAGAGGTGCGACCTTAAATTTTTACCATTGTGGAAAAATATTGTCTACTCAGAGCAAGTTTTTAAGTAGGATGCTGAAAGGTGCCAAAAAAAAATGTTAGATTGGCAACAAATCTACTACACGAAATACGAAATAACCAATCACAATGAGTAATGTGCTAATGACACGAATTCTTTTAATACCTCCTGCTCTATGACACGGACTGATATCACATGTACAATAAGTTGCGCATTAACGAACAAAGACATGTTTACGAAAGACTGCTCATAAGTCTTCAACTAACAATTCCTTGGTAATTAATATTAGAACCAATACCACATATTATAAGAAAAACTCGAAATGAGGTTAGACCTCCTACTGGAACCTAAGCAGCGAATAACCATTAAGGCTTGAAGGTCGTTCATAAGCCCCATAGGGGCTGGGGACGGATCAATGCATTTGAGCAGTTCTAGAAACTGCTCTTACGATCACCACCCAAGAGCCAACTCTGCCCAAATGAGACCTGGGTATAGTTATTAATTTTCATTCAAGTGGAAATATTATAGGTTCAGTTCAGGACGCGTTGGCGCTTGAGGTATACAAAGGAATGGCTAAAGCAGTAATTCTCAAACTGGGTGTGCCGTGGCACCCTGGGGTACCACAGACAGCGCCTAAGGGTGCCGTAAGGTTGTCATAAATTTTGTTATCTAAATGAACATCTGTAAAAAAATTTTTGCATTAGTCTTCATATAATTATTGTCTGCGTGTCTGCTCTATGTTTATCTAATTCTTCTGATACGCTATTTGTTTGTACAGTACATTTCTGCATGTACGGTGTGCTGATTTTGGTTTGAGTATGGATAATAATTTTATTAATTGAATAAGGAGTTAATTCATGCGATATGGTGGGATGGTGAAGAAGGGGTGCCGCGGTAATGATTACATTCGTTGGGGTGCGATCACTCAAAAAAGATTGAAAACCACTGGGCTCAAGTTTCATTTCTATCTATCGTAAGTGCATGGTCCTTGATGCCGCTACGATCATGGTACAATTCATGCTCAGGTTAGCTCTCATTGAATGCATGACTCCTTCGAGCTTGAATTCACATGGATAGCAAATTAAATATTGCAGAAGCCAGCTTTTTAGAGTGAGGGTACGTTCTAAAGGAACAAACGAAATGGTCATGAATATAGAGAGAAAGCTCCCATAGAATAAAATACGAATAATGTAAAAAAAAAATAAGAAAGAAATAGCAGCGCGAAGACGTTAGAATTTATGTAAATACATATACACATACATATGTATATACAAATATATACTGTATATAAAAATATATATATATATATATATATATATATATATATATATATATATATATATATATATATATATATATATATATATATAGAGAGAGAGAGAGAGAGAGAGAGAGAGAGAGAGAGAGAGAGAGAGAGAGAGAAAGAGAGAGAGAGAGAGAGAACTTGTTCATGCATGTGCATCATACATAATGAGAGTAAAAGGAAATGAAAAAAAACTGTTTTTCAAGACTCATATCAATTTTGCCATCAAAATTGATATTCTATGACTGCTTGTACATACAGTAGTTTAAAAGACTTAGGATATAGTTTAAAAAGTGACTAATCAAAGTCTGTGACAACAAGCACAACATTCCACCAATCTTTTGCCTTCGACGAAGTTATAAAATACTTGAATACTTCCATTTCGGAAACATAAGAATCGCTGCCGCTCGCGTGTACCCCCACAAAGCGCCAAAGTAATGCAGGACGCCGGCGGGATATGGAAACAATAAACGTTCGAAAAACGTTCCAATATTTTTCCCGTTTACGACCTTGAAATAGGCGAGTCCGTAGGTGCATTAGCGAAATCACCGTGTCAGCATTTTCTTTCCTTCTGTGGTACAAGTGACCGTGGGACGCGGAAATATTTTAAGAATTGAAATCGAAGCAGATTGAAAAATATGATCTAGATGGTTAAAATCTATGGACCGAGATCAAATGCGCGTTCCGTTTCCTAATGTCCCTGATTGCTCTTGGTAGGTATTTATTGAGCTGCGACATTTTCATCGGGAAGCACAGAAGAACCTGCTAAAAGTAATGCTTAATCACAATGCATTCGATCTTCGGTTGGGGCGTTTGTTTACGAAATTTTGCGGGTTTCTACGTTTATCTGGAAAGCAATTAATGATTGCTTGCTCATGCGCAATTTGACTTAATACTGAACGTCCTTATTTGCATGCGTATGTAGAATTTTTGGTAAATCGTTTAAAGATGTTTGTTACGTACCTTGGCATTTTTGAACTGCAGTCATTGTATCTCCCACCTTTCTTCCATTGTTGGCAAAACACCTAAGAAGTGGTTCTGGGAACATGTCTCCGTATCGTCTGTCCCTCTCTTCTTTTCCGAGGCCCAATTGCACCTGTGGGTTCTCCTGTGAACTCCACTCCTATTGGAAGAAATGGAGTTCACAGAAGGACCCGTAGTTGGTACTGGGCCTCGAAAAAGAAGAAGGGAGGGAGACGGAGAGAGATGTTCCCAGAACCACTTCTTACGTGTTTTGTTAATAAAGGAAGAGAGGTGGGAGATACTCGTAGAATGACTTCAGTTCAAGAATACCAAGGTACACAATCAACACCTTTAAATGATTTATCACAAATTCTGAATAGGCTACGCATGCAAATAAGGACGTCCAGTTTTAAGTAAAATCATGCACAAGCAAACAAGCATTAGTTGTTTTCCAGACAAACGCAGAAACCCGCAGCATCTTGTAAACAAACGCCCCAGCCGAAGATCGAATGCATTGTGATTAAGAATTACTCTTAGCAGGAGCTTCTGTGTTCCCGATGAAAATGTCGCAGCTTAATAAATGCCTACCAAGAGCAATCAGGGACACTGGCGGAATCCTGCGAAAGGATATAATGGATATCCGAGAGCTGATTACCAGGAGAGAGAGATCCTATTACCACCGAAGCAGTTCTGTTTAAGTGGTGGGTCGCATCCAATTCGGGCAACATTGAATCCAATTCTTTCTTTCGGGGGAGAGACGGGACGAAAATTCTTTTCCTCTATGTTTTCTCGGGTAATTGAGAGAGAAGAGAGAGAGAGAGAGAGAGAGAGAGAGTCACCTAACGGACAGGCCTGAAGGTGGTATTTGAATCTATTTTATTTTATTCCCCTTGAGAGAGAGAGAGAGAGAGAGAGAGAGAGAGAGAGAGAGAGAGAGAGAGAGAGAGAGAGAGAGAGAGAGAGAGAGGCCTATTGGACAGGCCTGATGGTGTTATTTCGAATTTATTTTATTTTCATTTCTGTGTGTGAGAGAGAGAGAGAGAGAGAGAGAGAGAGAGAGAGAGAGAGAGAGAGAGAGAGAGAGAAATTAAGTGTTTACACAGTAAATAAAGAAACCCCTCGCTGAAATTCATTTAAGAATAAGGATATCTTAAACTACAAAATAGAGTGTAAGGAACAGTAGTTCCAGACGTTTCTTAACTTATGATAATTCATTTTCGTTGTTTCCATTTTAATTCCAGATAACTTTGATGACATCAAATACGAATTTTTCAGAAACGAATCAAAATTAATAAACAAAACTTTAGCCAAGAATGGGCATACCAAGTTGACACGGAGAATGACTGCAAATTCATTAAAATTCCAGACTATAGTTTCATATATGCACTATACATTCACGCATCGCGTTGTTATAAACAAACATTCTCTTTCTCTCTCTCACACACACACACACATATATATATATGTATATATATATATATATATATATATATATATATATATATATATAGATATATATATATATATATATATATATATATATATATATATATATATATATATATATATATATATATATATATATATATATATATATATATATATATATATATATATATATATATATAATAAGACAAAAATATACGAAGGAAAGAGAAACACTATATGAATATATAAATAAGACAAAATCCACGAAGGAAAGAGAGAGGCCTTTCGACTGGCGTCCATCACTTACCAGACTGAAGAAATATAAAAGTAAGTTTACAAAGAAAGCTTATATAAATGACAGATGAGGATTACAAATGAAAAAATAGGTACCTGGAATCCAACACAACTGAAGAATTAGTAGAACTGCCAAAACAGGGTTAAATATTTATGAGGTTTTACAAAGGAGAGAGAGAGAGAGAGAGAGAGAGAGAGAGAGAGAGAGAGAGAGAGAGAGAGAGAGAGAGAGAGAGAGCAAAACTAAGTGTAAAGAGAAACTAAGTGTTTACACAGTAATTAAAGAAAGATTTCTCTTCAAGAAATCTTTTGGAGTCTGCTATTATACAGCTTACTTCCAGCTGTAATTTAAACCTTAGCCCTGGCATGTATTATTTGGACCCCTGTATAAGAAAAATGTTCAAGAATGACCTAAAAGATAAAATCACTGACTTAATTATAAATTAGTTACCTTATATATGTTTTCTATGTTTTTGTATGTTTAATATAATTTTTTATATTTGTAAAGATGTTCATCTTGCAAAAATTGTTATTGCTTACAAAAAAGAGAATTATTTTGTTGTACTAACATTTTTTGGTGGTCAGTCACCTCCTTGTATAATCTTTTAATTGTCCTGTCCCTGCTTCTAAATGGTTGATCCTAGCCCTTTGTAAAACCTCTTAAATATTTAACTCTGTTTTGGCAGTTCTACTAATTCTTCAATTGTTTTGGATTCCAGGTACATATTTTTTCCTTTGTAATCCCCATCTGTCATTTATATGAGCTTTCTTTGTAAGCTTGCTTTCATATTTCTTCATTCTGGTAAGTAAAGGACGCCAGTCAAAAGACCTCGCAGCACTCCAGTGTTTCTCTTACCTTCGTGGAATTTTTCTTATTGATATATTTATCACGTTCCATACTTTCGTGATTCAGTTATATACTGTATATATACACACACCACAGCACACACACATATACAGCACATACATATATATATATATATATATATATATATATATATATATATATATATATATATATATATATATATATATATATATATATATACATATACTTATATATAATACATATATATGTGTGTGGGTTTGTGTAGAAACACCAGTTTAAACAACCACATATACTTTTGTTTAAAAAAAACTGGTTTCAGCATCGCACGAGTCCAACGAAAAACTACTGCCATTATTAAAGTTTAAAGTTAATGATATATTTTCTATCATTATTAACATAAAAATAAATACCATTAATAACTGAAAAAATCATTAATATCTGACGGCCTCTGACGCTCTAGTGGAATATCAGTAAGATAAGCACTATTATTATTATTATTATTATTATTATTATTATTATTATTATTATTATTATTATTATTATTATTATTATTATTATTACTCTCTCATAGAAAATTACCGTTATATTGGGTAATATAGAAAAGCATCGTGATTATAATATATGAGGTGCATTATGAGGTGCATTATGATGTGCAAATGCCAGTTTAGGGTTCTCTGATAGTTAAACGCAGAGATCATGGCCCGTAGACTATGAAAAACAGATGCACACAATGCCTTTTGTATAATAATAATAATAATAATAATAATAATAATAATATAATAAATAATAATAATAATAATATAATAATAATAATAATAATAATAATAATAATAATAATGTCTTATTTTTATACCAAAGTAAAATAATGAAAAAGAGCAATTATACGTTACAAAAAGGCCCACGTACACACACACATTGCCTTATATAAAGTAGGATTAATAATAATAATAATAATAATAATAATAATAATAATAATAATAATAATAATAATAATAATGAAGAAATCCAGTGGTGTAAATGTAAATATGTATTATAAATATATATTCACATTTACACCACTGTGGAGTTCTTTGCCATTTTAGTGACTCACGCTCTTAAGAGATTTTTATGAATAATAATAATAATAATAATAATAATAATAATAATAATAATAATAGTCTACTATTATTTCAACGAAGAAAAACAATGAAAATGGCAGTGCTACGTAAAAAAAAAAAAAGGGGGCCCCCACAACCACAATAACACAAGGTGAGATGATGGAGAGAGCATCCCAAATGAAAAGCAACGATGGGCAGGTAAAACACCTTTAATCGAATTAGTATTTATTGCCTCCCGCCGCCTTCTTCTTCTTCTCCCTCTTCTTCTTCTTCTCCTTCTCCCTCTTCTTCTTCTTCTCCTTCTCCCTCTTCTTCTTCTTCTTCTTCTCCTTCCTCCTCTTCTTCTTCTTCTTCTTCTTCTTCTCCCTGTTCTTCTTCTTCTTCTTCTCCTTCTCCTCTTTCTTCTTCTTCTTCTTTCTCCCTGTTCCTCTTCTTCTTCTCCTCCCTCTCCCTCTTCTTCTCTATCTCCCTCTCCCTCTTCTTTCTCTATCTCCCTCTTCCTCTCCTCCTTCTTCTTCTTCTTCTTCTTCTTCTTCTTCTTCTTCTCCTCTCTCTCCCTCTTCTTCTTCTCCTTCTTCTCTCTCCCCCTCTTCTTCTTCTTCTCCTTCTCCTTCTCCTTCCCCTTCCCCTTCTTCTTCTTCCCTCGAGATAGATGGAGATTTCGGCCTCATCCCGAACGTCGAATATATTGCAAAACCGTAATAACATATTGTCTAGACACATTTTTCTCAGGTGAATGGGTGTGGTATGCTTTCTGCCATACGCACGCAAGGGAGCATGTGCAAGGGGAGATATTAAATGTAGATGAGAGAGAGAGAGAGAGAGAGAGAGAGAGAGAGAGAGAGAGAGAGAGAGAGAGAGAGAGAGAGATTCCATACTTGGTATTCGAAAATGAGTTTTCTTGGTTCCCAAAACACTAGGACACAAAGTCAGAAAATTACATACGTTAAGCTAAGCGTACGGAAACCTAAAAAATTATATCCACAAGTGAAATTGGATTAAGAAAATTTATTCGTTAACTACTATATATGTATATATATGTAATATATATTGTACTACATATATACATATATATATGTATATGTATATAAATACTACATATATATATGTATGTATATATATAATGTATATCTATATATACAAATATACATGTGTATAAAGTATATCTATGTATATACATATATATATGTACATCTATACACACCCACACACATTATATATATATACTGTATATATATATGTACATATATATGTATATGTATATATATACATATATATATATACATATATACATATATATAAATAATAATCTTATCTTTACACAAAAATTGTCGTAACTAATGGATAAATCTTTTTAATTCAGTTTCGACTATGGATATTTATAATTTTTTATAGGCTTAGTTTACTGTATGCAGTGCTATGGTCTTTTATATTATTTTCTTAGAACATCAAGCCGTTTCCTCTAACAGGAGGTGGCAGTCAACTGTTACAGCCATATCTAAGCTCTCACTGCTCGATCGTTGATGATCCCTTTATGCCGAAAATGTTCACTGCATCAGCCACTTTCAACACCTAGACAGAAAGCTCATCAGCAGATCGTTAAAGCTGTTTAAACACACACACACACACTGCTCAATCACTTCTATGTCGCACGCATTCTTAGTTTTCTTGGTTATTAAGGACCTCCTTTGACGCGGTTTCTCCAACTCCACATATCCATCATTTCGTGTATGTAGCACTTCACATCTTCCAACAATTACCAAATTATGCTCTCTGAACCGACCTTTCGTCTTTCATTCTTCCCATTTGACCAAACCAGGTGCCGGCACTGATCCATCATCTCACTTACGTTAATATTTTTACTACTTCTGCATTTCTCTACATTTCTCACCCTCTTTATACTTTTTACGCCCTTTGCATTAAGCAGGCAACTCATCCTCATACATACACATGCATATATGTATATATATATATATATATATATATATATATATATATATATATATATATATATATATATATATATATATATATATATATATATATATATACAGGCAATAGCCACGAAGGGGAAAGTGAAACACGGAGTGGTTGATAGGCCTTTCGACTTACTGTTCTTTACTAGTGGCTATTGTCCTTATTTGTTCATTAATCACGTCCCATATCTTCGTGATTCAGTTATACAGACACACACACACACACACACACATATATATATATTATATATATATATATATATATATATATATATATATATATATATTATATAACATATAAGTATATATATACAATATATATATTTGTGTGTATGTGTATGTGCATTTTCAGCTTCAGTGATACCAGGTTTATCATACAGATGAAAGAATAATAAATGTGAAACTTGCTTCAACTTCGCAGCCTTGCTTAATAAAAACACTATAGTTTGGAAAAAGTAAATCTCAAAATTGCCCCGCCAACTTCGCCCTTAACCATAAGAAAAATGTAACGGTAATAACCTTTTAAACTCTGAGATAATTTCCTTCATCTAAAGAAAAAAAAAAAAGATTCCAGTCTTTTTAAAAAACTATATCTCTAAATGGATGAATTAACTCTCCTTAAAAGTTTTCTTCGCCTATATTCCTTCACCCCCAACCCCTCTCCCCGGCCCCTCTATCTCTATTTCTCTCCTCCCCTGGAAAGAAGGCTTATTCGAGTTACGAATATTTTTCACTATAAGAAGATTGTTCGAAGTTTTTATTTCATTTTTTTTCTTTGACTCTTCAAATGACTTTGCGCAACTTCGGATGTAATCTTTCGATTATCCATTTTTGAGACTACCGTCCGTGACTGACATGCCAGTTATTATTATTATTATTATTATTATTATTATTATTATTATTATTATTATTATTATTATTACTGTGTCCAGGGGAAGGTATATTCTTATTCTTCTTATTTTTATTCTGCTTTAGAACGTGACCCTAAGTAACTTGGACAACTTCGAATGCACAACATCCAAATTGGTAGCAGTGAGGGACCAAGAAACGAAGAAATCATCTACAAAGACGAGTGAACTACACTATTTCTTGAACTTGGGATTTAATTGTATTATTATTATTACTACTATTTTTTTTTATCACAGTCATCCTATGCGACTGGGTGATTTTTATAGTGTGGGGTTCCGGGCTAAATCCTGCCTCCTTAAGAGTCCATCACTTTTCTCACTATGTACGCTGTTTCTAGTAGCACACTCTCCTGCATGAGTCATGGTGTTACTTCGGCATCTAGTTTTTCCAGATTCCTTTTCAGGGATCTTGGGATCGTGCCTAGTGTTCCTGTGATTATGGGTACAATTTCCATTGGCATATCCCATATCCTTCTTATTTCGATTTTCAGGTCTTGATACTAATAATTTTTTCTCTTTCTTTCTCATCTACTCTGGAGTCCCATGGTATTGCCACATCAATGAGTGATACTTTCTTCTTGATTTTGTCAATTGTCTGGTCTTAGTATCACCTTATCTGTTCTGATACCATAGTCCTAGGGCCTGATGATCCCTCAGGTTGATGTTCGTACCACTTATTACTGCAAGCTAGCTGATGTTTAGTCATTCTTCCTGCATATGGGTGAGATGTTATTTCCATCCATTGTTCTTGACACATCTGGTTCTTCCCCTGTTCTCGTAGCTGTTAGCATTCCTTCTGCTTCTTGAGTTCTCCTCTGTACCCATTGCCATGTTTCATCGCTGGCCAGTTCTTTAGTCTGTCTCACGTACTGTCCGTGCATTGGTTTGCTGTGCCATTCCTCTGTCCTGTTTTTCATTCTCCTGTCTGTATATTTCTGGGTCTTCGTCTGCTTTTATCAGTCCTTCTTCCCATGCACTCCTTAGCCACTCGTCTTCACTGGTTTTCAGATATTGCCCCATGGCTCTGCTCTCGATATTGACGCAGTCCCTATGCTTAGTAGACCTCTCCAAAAGAAGTCGGTGGTCAAATATATCTCATCTCTGTTGAGAGAGAGAGAGAGAGAGAGAAAGAGAGTAGAGAGAGAGAGACCTTACAGAGAGAGGAGTGTGAGAGAGAGAGAATATAAAATAGTAGAGAGAGAGAGAGAGAGAGAGAGAGAGAGAGAGAGAGAGAGAGAGAGAAAGATAATTAGTTATTGAGAGAGAATGAATGAAAACTCTTGAATTCATGTATAACATCGTGGGAAAATTTTGTGAAAGAACATAAAGACATCGCTCGAATCTTCTGTGTAGCTTTTCTTGCAAAAACCCTTTATTAACCGTGAATGTATCAAGAGAAAAAGGAAAAACAGTTATAAGAATTATAGAAAAAATGTGTTCATACAAACAACAAAAACTTTCAATGCTGAAATGGGCAAAAACAAATGACTAAGATAGAATAAGGTTTTGATGGAGAGGTCGATAGGTCATTGAAGTTACGTAAGAGAGAGAGAGAGAGAGAGAGAGAGAGAGAGAGAGAGAGAGAGAGAGAGAGAGAGAGAGAGAGAGCGCTCTTGCAACTACATGACTAGAGAGAGAGAGAGATATATTAGTTGAGGAAAAGAGTACTTTTGAAAATTAAGATACTAAGGGATACACTACAAAGGCAGAGAAAAGAGTGTACAGCAAAGAAATAGATCTGAGAGAGAGAGAGAGAGAGAGAGAGAGAGAGAGAGAGAGAGAGAGAGAGAGAGAGAGAGAGAGAGAGAGAGAGAGAGAGAGCCCCATGTAGCACATGACAGAGATACAGATATTAGTTGAGGAAAAAAGCTGGTGAAAATTAATGTATTAAAGGATTTGCCAGAAAGATTAAGAAAGATAGTTTATAGCAAAGAAATAGATCTGAGAGAGAGAGAGAGAGAGAGAGAGAGAGAGAGAGAGAGAGAGAGAGAGAGAGAGAGAGAGGCCGCTTACAGGAAAGATTAATGGTCTTTTCTGTTTTCGCTTAGGTCACTAGATCGGGGTTAAGGGAGAATTAGGTAAACAACTCCGTAAAACAGAGTGTTTTTATTAGTACTATAAATATCTGTCTGTATATGGAGCTATGGGAGTGCTAGAAAGGCCGAAACCTATACCCCACTCATTAGGGAATTAATTTTCTCCTGGGGCCATTAGTTTTTGTTACTAATGGAACCATACTTTCTGATATTCGTGAGGGTTACTTTAATTACATAATCTGCATTAGAACCTCTGTTACTGCTTGTAATGAGGGCAATAACTAGAGAGTATTTTAACATAGCTGCACCCAATTTGATAATTCCACATCCAAATGTTCATTCTAAATTGAAATCACCCCAATTTCTGCAGAATTTCATTTGCTATGTAAGAGACATTGACTAATAATAATCAAATATTGGATAGATTGGAGGTATCTTGAACCAGATGACAAAATTTTGCGAGGAAGCCATGCAGTGGTTTTTGCAGAAACAGAGTGTTGAATTTGCTTTCGATTTAGGAGGGACTAACGTTTTGCAGTGTCGTGTTGTATTTAGGAACTTTCGTTTCCCCATAAAGATTCTACCCTGATTCTACTGTCGTTTCGTAGTTCTGTCTTGTTAATTGTAAAATTCATCCAAGACTTATTAAATACTTTCATTACCATTCAGAATCAAGACTTCAAAAGACTGCTGCGAATAGTAATAACAATACACAACCACGTAAAAGGTGAGATCAAAATATTTTCCTTTTTTTTATCTTTCCTGACAATTAAATAACAGATACAATTAAGCGACCTTCGAAGATCTGAAGGCTAGCATTTAATTTCGTGGTTAATTTATTGGCTATCAAAAAGTAAATATGACAATAACAAGGCTAGCTGCTTGTTTTCGCAAAACAAGGTATGAACGACGTGAAACTGGGTAGTTTAACTAATTGTACATGAAAACTGGTGTCAAAACAACAAAGGTCATGGACACATTGCCCATCTGTTATGCGCACCTCTCGTCTCATGAAAATAGTCAGCTACGCATGCCTCGATACCATTTTAATGAGAACCGGGGCATCAGGGTATTTCTCTTGAAACACCCATTTCAAACTTTCTTCAGTCTGACATCTTCCTCGTGAGTCGCCAATTTATCGGCGTAGCCTCAAAAAAAAAAAAACATACGCATATTGTACAAGGGTGACCAAAGTTTGTTTGGCCCAAGGCCAAGCGCTGAGACCTACGAGGTCATTCAGCGCTGAAAATGAAATTGATAGTAGGAAGGTTTGAAAGGTGTAACAGGAGGAAAACCTCGTAGTTGCACTATGAATCAATTGTTGGGAGAGGGTGGAAAGTAAGATGGAAGAAAGAGAATAAGAACAGAGGTACAGTAAAAGGAATGAAAGGGGTTGCAGCGAGGAGCCGAGGGGACAGTGGAAACTTCCTAAAGAGCATTTTGAAAGTTTTCGTTCATTTACTGAGACAAGTTGCAAGGGCGCCTCAGTTTACATCCCGTTCAATTAGAGACAAATTATATCTTAGTTTGCTTAGCTCAGAGGTTACTGTAAATAGATACTTAACGGCACTATCTCGTTTCTTGAAGGTTCTAACGGCGCAATGGCAACGCAGCTCTCAGTTCACAAGTGAACAAAAGGAGTTCGGTCCCAAAATCCTTGTGAGAACAAATCCAAAAAATCCATGTGGGAGATATTAATAAACCATATGCCTCAGATGATCGAAGCAATGAGGTACGTGGCTGGCTGGTAGGCAAATGTTATTGGTTGTGTCTTATGGGTACAAAGAGAGAGAGAGAGAGAGAGAAGAGAGAGAGAGAGAGAGAGAGAGAGAAATAGCAGAAGTGCTCCGTCTAAGTGTATACTATCACATTAAAAACGGGCTAGTCTTGACAAGGTAACCCTCTCCCCCACAGAGGTAAAGACATTCATCAAATAACGCCCCCATCCCCTCTCTCTCTCTCTCTCTCTCTCTCTCTCTCTCTCCATAACCAGAATAGCAAACAAGGGCCGGCGAAGATCCGCTCCCACTATCAACGGCGGTGGTCGACGAAACAAGTGGCCCCACGGTCTCAAGGGTGACCTATTCCCCCCCTTTCACAACCAAGTTATGCAAAGTGCATCCTTTGAGGACGGCGTTGTCTCTGTTAAACAGGTGCGGAACAACTTGCATCTGCATAATCTGGGGACTATTGTATTGGTTTCCATTGCTTTTGGTCATTACCCAGTTTCTTGTTAAGTGTTAGATATGTAGGATTTAGGCCGATATGACGGGCTGCAACACGAAATGCCACTGCAAGTATTCGACTGATCGATAATCCTTAGCCAGAAAAATCTGCGTACGTGATTTTTCAGTTCCTTTGCATGCGCTCGCATCAACCTCGTTCGTTGGTTTAGGTCAATCTGGCCTTGGTATCAGGAAGGCTGTCAGTGTGGTAAGGTGTGGAAGGGGATAAATGTGGATATCAGGACGCCACCTGCCAGAAAAAACCATCAACTTGTTTCTTTCGTTAGTCCCCTGATGGTGTCGTCCTTATATATGTCAATTTCACTTAGAAGAGCTAGAATACAGAATTTAGGCCAAAGACCAAGAGCTGAGACAGATGAGGTCATTCAGCACTGAAATGGTAACGGAAAGCAAAAAGGTTTGAGAGGTGTAACAAGAAGAAAACCTCGCAGTTGCACTATCAATCACCTGTTAGGAGAGGGTGGAAAGGTAGATGGAAGAAAGAGAATATGAACGGAGGTACAGTAACAGAAATGAAAGGGGTTGCAGCTAGGGGCCGAAGGGACACCGCAAAGACCTTTAAGTAGTGCCCACAGTGCGCCGCATGAGGTGCACTGACGGCACTAACCCCCGACGGGATGTGTTAAATGTTGAACTACAAGATTTCCTTCCTCTTGTAAAAATATAACTTAAATAGTTGCATGAAAATGAGAACCTACTTACCAAGTTCCATTAGAAAACTAAACTAATTAGTTTGAACTACTTGTGTCATAAGGAAAAATTATTCAAGTAGGTCACTCATAATTTCATCACTAAAAACTGTAATAATTCTATTTTGAAAAATATTACTTTTGCATCTATGAAAAGGGTGTTAACGACCCACATACTGTACAACACTGTTATATCGAGTTGCATCATAACTGATGATCACTGTTAACATCAAATCATTCACTGTTAATATCCCATATTACAGTATTCATTTACATTAAAATTCAGATATTTTCACAGAAAAGTCCTCTGTTCATACTGAAATTTCATTCATTATCTGCTTAGACAGCGCTGAAATGAATCATTACTAATCTGGATAATAGTGGAAAGTAACCCACAATCATCTTACTTATTATTATTATTATTATTATTATTATTATTATTATTATTATTATTATTCAGAAGATGAATCGTATTCATATGGAACAAGCCTACAGGGGCCATTGACCTGAAATTCAGGCTTTCGAAGAATACAGTGTCCATTTGAGAGAAGTAACAGCAGGTAACAGGAAATAAAGAAGAGATCAGTAATTAGAAAAGGAAGAATAACTCAACAAATTAATAAATATATAAAAATGTAAGTAAATTATTAAAATACAAAGAAAACAATTTCCTCGTATTTTAAAAATATTCTTTCATTTTTATCCATTTATCTATAATTTGTTAATTTACTGCATCTTCGCTTGTAGTTTTGAGGTTCCGATTGCACAACATCCTCAGGGAGGAGCTTTCAAGGTTATCATAATGCAAAGATATTTGTCAATATCTTTTCATCTCTATCCAGCAGCCTACCTGAGCAAGTAAGCGAACAAGCAAAATTCATCATTAACGCCTTACCCAAACAACAAACAATTTACAAACATCGTCAGTTACATCCCAGAAGCGAGAACTTCGAAAACCAGAACGCGACTATAAAAAGTGACTTATGAATAAATCAGACGGGAAGATGGGCTGATCAAAACAAGACTACGGAAGCGAAGGGTATTATTCCCCGCTGCATTTTTGATGGCTGTGGCGAACCGCTCATGAATTGATTCTGAGGTCTTCATCCGGACGATAAAGGATTTCCTATGCCAGTTGTTTCCTGATATAGCCCGGGCAAGGTTGGAAAGGATACAGTCATTGTACCATGGACGAGAATCTTGGACTATACTGCATTATATTATATATATATTATATATATATAAATTATATTATATATATATATTTATATTATATATATATATATATATATATATATATATTTATTTATATATATATATATATATATATATATATATATATATATATATATATATATATATATATATATATATATATATATATATATATATATATATATATATATATATATATATATATATATTAATTTAATAACAGGACCTCGTTAAAACTGGATGGTATCTAGCGTTGATATTTATTCAAGAAAAGTTATAGCTTTCTAGGACTAACAGTCCTCATTGTCGAGTATCCGTGGAATGGCCGGGCACGTAGTCCGGCTGCATTTACAGTATGTGTGTGGAGGGAGTGGATTAAAGCCCTTTCCGTATGCTGACTTCTTTATCCTTTAATTGCCCTCCTTCTAATGTGTGGCCCCGCCCTCGTGACCTTGGCCTTTGGCTACCTGCAGCTTCTTCCAGATGTTCATTGTTCAAGTGGTCTCTTGTGTCTTTACATTTTTTATTATAGAGTATACGATTTTTCTTGATAGGCCGTCTTCAAATCTGTTTCCAGTGTTGCCTGCCATTACATTGTTTGCGCATGTTATAAAGCTTGCCAAATTCCTTGTCCCACTTTTAGCACCCTTAACCACCAATACCTATAGTTGTAAGAATTCAGATAATTTTAAAGAAAGGATTTTACCTCAGGACTCAGATTCATTTATGGTCAGTATGGAAGTCGAATCACTTTTTACTAACGTACCTTTTGAAGAAACAATTGAGGTTATTCTCAGCCGGATTTTTACCAACCATTTTTTACAGTTTTAACATCACGGTTTTTAAAAAACTGTTGGTGCTTGCTGTGCTGGACACAGCTTTCGTTTTTAATGGTAAAGCCTGCATTCAGGTCGATGGTATGGCGATGGGATCCCCTTTGGGTCCTACCTTCGCCAACATTTTCATGTGCTCCCTGGAGGAGCGCATGCTGGATGAATGCCCATTGGCTTACCATCCCCTTTCCTATGGTAGATATGTCGACGACACCTTTTTGCTGTTTAGGAATAAAGATCGATCTGATAAATTTCTCGAATATGCCAATAATATGCACATAAATATTAAGTTTACGACTGAGTACGAAAATGAAAACAAACTTCCTTTCCTAGATGTAATGGTTTTTAGACACGATGATCATTTTAATGCTACGGTTTTTAGAAAGAAAACTTTCACTGGCCTGGGTTCTAATTTTTATAGTCATTGTTTTTTATAATTTCAAACTAAATTCTTTATCTACCCTCTTCCACGAGGCTTTCCATCCACATTGTTTCATAAACATCTCTACAAATTTCTAAATAACATTTTCCATCTAAAATGTGAAATACCAACCGTATACCTAAATTACGACTATACGCAAGCGTCCCGCTCATTCATGATAAAAATTTCTATCGAGAATTACGGCAGATTATAGTTTTTTTTTTTTTTTACCAGCAATTGACCTAAAGCTAATACCTTGTAATCCAGCGACCAATAGGTCCTTATTCAAACACTATGAGGATCTTCATCCTCTGGTGACCTTGGGAGTCATTTACCTATTTAATTGCCCCAGATGTAACCTTGGGAAATATGTCGGCTCCACCCGCAGGTTGTTAAAAGTGAGATTGGATTCTCATCGAGACGTGAGCTATAGAACGGGTGTTAAATTATCAAACCCAGAATTCTCTTGCATACGTGAACAAGCAAAGAAATACAAATTCGATATTACCTGCAAAGATTTTAAAATCATAGGCCTAACTTCTAACGGCCAACAATTAGCAATTTTAGAATTACTTTTTATCAAACAACTTGTCCCCCAACTAAATACTCAGACCACCTCAACACTTCTATACTTCTCGTGAGTTTAAGTCGAAGCTGAACCTGACCCGAACTGTCACTAGTCTGTGCCTTCAGCACCACTTGGTAAACATTTCCTTTTTACTGCACTTATAATTTTATGTTATATGTAAAAAACTTTTTGTTATTTTTATTCCGAGTCTGTTTTTTTAATGTCTGTTTCTTTTGTTATGTTCTGTAGCTTTGAAAATGGGAGTGTATTCCTGAGTAAATCCAGAGGTTAATGGATGTAACAGCTGTCAGCTTGGGACTGAACAGATATATTAGTGTAGTAGCAGTTTCTGCTTTTCCTTTCACAACTTGAATATTGTAGAATGGAAGAAATAGCAATATTTTGCTTTTCCAAGTTGGATTTTCAGATATATAAACATATATATATGCATATAATATATATTGAATATTGTAGAATGGAAGAAATACTGCAAATATTGTATTACAGTATATATATACATATATATATATATATATATATATATATATATATATATATATATATATATATATATATATATATATATAATATATATATATATATATATATATATATATATATATATATATATATATATATATATATATATAT
Organism: Macrobrachium rosenbergii; assembly: GCF_040412425.1. Taxonomy (NCBI): domain Eukaryota; kingdom Metazoa; phylum Arthropoda; class Malacostraca; order Decapoda; family Palaemonidae; genus Macrobrachium; species Macrobrachium rosenbergii. The sequence continues at coordinate 48,237,946 of NC_089749.1, read as the reverse complement.
AATATATATATATATATATGCCAGTAAGTTATATATAATATATATAGCGGATTATATATATATAGATATATAAATACATATATATATATATGCATATATATATATATGTATATATATATATATATATATTTATATATATATATATATATATATATATATATATATATATATATTATATATATATATATATATATATATATATAAATATATATATATATATATATATATATATATATATATATATATATTATATATATATATATATATATATATATATATATATATATATATATATATATATATATATATATATATATATATATATATATATATATATATATATATATATATATATATATATATATATATATATATATATATATATATATATATATATATATATATATATATATATATATATATATATTATAGGACATTCTGAATCACTGTGCTGGAGACTGTAGGTTGACTCCCAGGAAACCCAGGACCCTTTTAGGACGTTTTTTTATCACCTGTGCAGTGAATTATATACCTGGACGTTAGTCGACAGTAGTGGGTCGCTACCAGAGTGAAGAACCTCATTTCGTACTTGACGAAAACCGAAAATTAACCCTTTCCAGAGGCGTAACCTCCCCCACCCGAAACCCCTACACCTCATATCCTAACTCCCGCGCCTCAGTTGGAAAGGCGTATAGTCGGAAAGAATTCACTTATTGCTTCGTTTAATTATTCAGTTTTATCTATATTTAAGCACTTTTTCTCTTTCGTTGGTTTTGACAGACACATTTTTTGGAAGCTTGATCAACAAGTTAAATGGCCTTTTTGTTCCATTCAATAAGGTTGTAAACACGCTCACGTTGAAGAATAACCATGATAATAATAATGATATAAAAATTTTTACTCATCTAATATGGCAAGTGTTTTTTTACTTTTCAATGGATAATTTCGTCGTTAGAGATTCTTAGAAGGAAGTTGTCTGTCTGCAAAGAATGTCTGCAAATGATTCTTTATATTATCAGTGAATCTGAATTATTTTCATTCACGTATTACTGAATTATTTTCCCTCGTGTAGTAACTAAAAGAGGGCGGTTACGGAGGTTCAGAATCACACACTATTAGAGTACTGCGTCTTGAACATGCAAGATGAGCAAATTTCAAACAGGTTAAATTAATTCAATAGGATACAATAGAGTTATGAAACGTATGTCCGTCGACGCCTACCGAGTTGTTTAATATAAAGTGCATGATTTAAAATCCAAAAGTAATGGTGATTTCACAAGGCAGTCTCTTAAGGAAAGAGACAGACAAACAGACAGAGAAGGACGGAGGGAGAGAGAACGAAAACAAAACGGTAATTGTTTGATAAAACAACATTTCTATGAAGAATTTCGCTGGAGAAATTCTGGACAACCATAAACAACTTAGAGTGAGCTCCGGGTTGTCCTGAGAGAGAGAGAGAGAGAGAGAGAGAGAGAGAGATCGCGATTCTCTTCCTCCATTGTTTACGAGCATAGAGACGCAATCTATTATTCATCCAAAGAGGTAGGCTGGATATCATTTCACCGAAGCCGAGTGGGGAGGAGGACTCCAGGACCCCACCCCCCATACCGCCACCCCAGCCAACCCCCACCCAAACCACGCCCCACCCCCACCCCCTCCCTCTGCCTTGAAGTCGCTTCTGAACCGACCGACAAAAGCGCTTAAGCGATAAATTCTACGGAAGAGGCTTGTTGGCTCCATTTCCAAGGGGGGATAAGACGCTGTCCAAGATTCTGACAATATGTAAACGATTTTTCCTTTCTTTTAACCACCAGGAGATTCAATTCATATATATTAAAGATATTTCAATGTTTCTATATCGTTTCATGATTAATTTTTGTTCTTTTATACTTTTGCTTATACACTCCCAGCCTGGGAGGAGGAGAGATTTAATCTAAGATCATGGAAATTTATTCCTCTTGTCTTTTTTAGCACTTCTGTGACATCCTATCATAAGATTTAGCCTTCATTTATCTACGCGCTTGTCTGTGTTCCGTTATTCAATTCAAGTTCATTAATATTCCAGTTAAAATTGTTTTAGCCTGGGAAACAAAGAGATCGCAGTAACAAGAAACGAGAGATAAAAAGGGGAGACGGAGCTGAGAATTCGTGGCCGTCGCATCAGCACACCAGCGAAGATTACATGAGGGAGAGCTAGGGAGATGATTATCCCCGAGAGATGAATTATCTTCGAACGAAAGACGTGGTTTTTGAATTTTGCATTACTATCCGTATCGTCAATTGAGCAGTAGAGAAGGATACCACATCTTTACAGCGTAATTCACTGACAACCGAATGCCTGACTGCCAGTTTCCTTTGCACTTGGGAATATCTCAGCATCTCTTGCACTTGGGAACGCCATCTCAGCATCTCTTGCACTTGGGAACGCCATCTCAGCATCTCTTGCATTTGGGAATATCGTCTCAGCATCTCTTGCACTTGGGAATATAATCTCAGCGTCTCTTGGATTTGGGAATATCGTCTCAGCATCTCTTGCACTTGGGAACGTCTCAGCATCTTTTGCACTTGGAAATATCGTCTCAGCATCTCTTGAACTTGGGAATATCATTGCAGCATCTCTTTCACTTGGGAATATCATCTCAGCATCTCTTGCACTTGGGAATATCATCTCAGCATCTCTTGCACTTGGGAATATCATCACAGCATCTCTTGCACTTGGGAATATCTCAGCATCTCTTGGATTGGGGAATATCGTCTCAGCATCTCTTGCACATGGGAATATCATCTCAGCATCTCTTGCACTTGGGAACGCCATCTCAGCATCTCTTGCACTTGGGAATATCATCTCAGCATCTCTTGCACTTGGGAATATCTCAGCATCTCTCTTGAGAAGCCATCAGCATCTCTTGCACTTGGGAATATCGTCTCAGCATCTCTTGCACTTGGGAATATCGTCTCAGCATCTCTTGCACTTGGGAATATCGTCTCAGCATCTCTTGCACTTGGGAATATCACCTCAGCATCTCTTGCACTTGGGAATATCATCTCAGCATCTCTTGCACTTGGGAATATCGTCTCAGCATCTCTTGCACTTGGGAATATCATCTCAGCATCTCTTGCACTTGGGAATATCATCTCAGCATCTCTTGCACTTGGGAATATCATCTCAGCATCTCTTGCACTTGGGAATATCATCTCAGCATCTCTTGCACTTGGGAATATCATCTCAGCATCTCTTGCACTTGGGAATACCATCGCAGCATCTCTTGCACTTGGGAATATCATCTCAGCATCTCTTGCACTTGGGAATATCATCTCAGCATCTCTTGCACTTGGGAATATTGTCTCAGCATCTCTTGCACTTGGGAATATCGTCTCAGCATCTCTTGCACTTGGGAATATCGTCTCAGCATCTCTTGCACTTGGGAATATCATCTCAGCATCTCTTGCACTTGGGAATATCATCTCAGCATCTCTTGCACTTGGGAATATCATCTCAGCATCTCTTGCACTTGGGAATATATCATCTCAGCATCTCTTGGATTTGGGGAAATCATCTCAGCATCTCTTGGATTTGGTAATATCTCAGCATCTCTTGCACTTGGAAATATCGTCTCAGCATCTCTTGAACTTGGGAATATCTCAGCATCTCTTGGATTTGGGAATCATCTCAGCATCTCTTGCACTTGGAGAATATCATCGCAGCATCTCTTGCACTTGGTAAAATCATCGCAGCATCTCTTGCACTTGGGAATATCATCTCAGCATCTCTTGCACTTGGGAATATCATCTCTGCATCTCTTGCACTTGGGAATATCATCTCTGCATCTCTTGCACTTGGGAATATCATCTCTGCATCTCTTGCACTTGGGAATATCATCTCAGCATCTCTTGCAATTGGGAATATCATTGCAGCATCTCTTGCACTTGGGAATATCATCTCTGCATCTCTTGCACGTGGGAATATCATTGCAGCATCTCTTGCACTTGGGAATATCATCTCAGCATCTCTTGCACTTGGGAATATCATTCAGCATCTCTTGTACTTGGGAATATCATCACAGCATCTCTTGTACTTGGGAATATCATCACAGCATCTCTTGCACTTGGGAATATCATCTCAGCATCTCTTGCACTTGGGAATATCATCGCAGCATCTCTTGCACTTGGGAATATCATCGCAGCATCTCTTGCACTTGGGAATATCATCGCAGCATCTCTTGCACTTGGGAATATCATCTCAGCATCTCTAGCACTTGGGAACATCATCTTGCAGCATCTCTTGCATCTCAGCATCTCTTGCACTTGGGAATATCATCACAGCATCTCTTGCACTTGGGAATATCATCTCAGCATCTCTTGTACTTGGGAATATCATCTCAGCATCTCTAGCACTTGGGAATATCATCGCAGCATCTCTTGCACTTGGGAATATCTCAGCATCTCTTGCACTTGGGAATATCATCTCAGCATCTCTAGCACTTGGGAATATCACAGCATCTCTTGCACTCGGGAATATCATCGCAGCATCTCTTGCACTTGGGAATATCATCACAGCATCTCTTGCACTTGAGAATATCATCACAGCATCTCTTGCACTTAAGAATATCATCAGCATCTCTTGCACTTGGAAATATTATCTCAGCATCTCTAGCACTTGGGAATATCATCGCAGCATCTCTTGCACTTGGGAATCATCATCTCAGCATCTCTAATATCATGGGAATCTCTTGCACTTGGGAAACAGCATCTCTTGCACTTGGGAATATCATTGCAGCATCTCTAGCACTCGGGAATATCATCGCAGCATCTCTTGCACTTGGGAATATCATCTCAGCATCTCTAGCACTTGGGAATATCATCACAGCATCTCTAGCACTTGGGAATATCTCAGCATCTCTAGCACTTGGGAATATCATCTCAGCATCTCTAGCACTTGGGAATATCATCGCAGCATCTCTTGCACTTGGGAATATCATCACAGCATCTCTTGCACTTGGGAATATCATCACAGCATCTCTTGCACTCAGGAATATCATCTCAGCATCTCTAGCACTTGGGAATATCATCACAGCATCTGCACTGGGAAGCACACAGCAGGAATATCATCAGCATCTCTTGCACTTGGGAATATCATTCAGCATCTCTTGCACTTGGGAATATCATCTCAGCATCTCTTGCACTTGGGAATATCATCGCAGCATCTCTTGCACTTGGGAATATCATCTCAGCATCTTTTGCACTTGGGAATATCATCTCAGCATCTCTTGCACTTGGGAATATCATCGCAGCATCTCTTGAACTTGGGAATACCATCGCAGCATCTCTTGCACTTGGGAATATCATCTCAGCATCTCTTGCACTTGGGAATATCATCACAGCATCTCTTGTACTTGGGAATATCATCACAGCATCTCTTGCACTTGGGAATACCATCGCAGCATCTCTTGCACTTGGGAATACCATTGCAGCATCTCTTGCACTTGGGAATATCATCTCAGCATCTCTTGCACTTGGGAATATCATCTCAGCATCTCTTGCACTTGGGAATATCATCGCAGCATCTCTTGCACTTGTGAATATCATCGCAGCATCTCTTGCACTTGGAAATATCATCGCATCTCTTGCACTTGGGAATATCATCGCAGCATCTCTTGAACTTGGGAATATCATCGCAGCATCTCTTGAACTTTGGAATATCATCGCAGCATCTCTTGCACTTGGGAATATCATCACAGCATCTCTTGCACTTGGGAATATCATCGTAGCGACATCATCTTAGCATCTCTTGCACTTGTAAATATCATCAGCATCTCTTGCACTTGGGAATATCATCGTAGCGACATCATCTTAGCATCTCTTGCACTTGTAAATATCATCTTAGCATCTCTTGCACTTGAGACATAAATCACTACATTACTCCTTCGTTTACTTACCTGATGTTTAGAGACAGACCTCTCTTGGCTATTGAAATGCTTGTTGAGGTGGTGGTATACAGTTTGACACAACCTAACATCTGCTCTCTCTCTCTCTCTCTCTCTCTCTCTCTCTCTCTCTCTCTCTCTCTCTCTCTTTTTTTACTTTAGCTATAACCCACTACAATCGATTGACCACAAGATGGACAATTCACTGGTTAACTAACACAGGCCCAGTTGGCTTGAGGGCAAAGCACCCAGGTCGCTCCGTTCCTCATGGGATCGAACCCTGGACGGAAAACTGACTCCTCCGATTTTTCCTTTATCGCCTCTTACGGAGGTCGGGACAGAAAGACTGACAGTAAAGAAGGGAAATCAATCAAGAGATCACAAAACATGATAATGACTGTCTGCTTTGTGGATCCCCTTGCAGCAATATCACATTCTTTAAACGTCATCATTTTCTTCCTTCCCAACAATTCCTCCCTCCTTCCCCCCCTCAGACTATGTAGAGGGAAGAAGGGGGAAGGGTAAAGGGAGAGTTAGACTTAGAATTAATCCTGTTCGCCAATTGGATTACGAAAAAAAAGAGAGGTTGAGATGGGCGTAGAGGGAGGTGGTGAGATGTGACCACGGGCGTCGAAATGAGACTATGCTGAAGGTGCAGATGCCTCCTCAAACTTTCGGCGGAGCCCTCGAAGTCTTAGGCAATGAGTAAGGCAGGCTTTCCACATCAATTTGCTTCTGATATACCGGTTTCCCTGTTTCGCCAAAATTGTCCAGTGGTTTTGAAGGGATCTCTCTCTCTCTCTCTCTCTCTCTCTCTCTCTCTCTCTCTCTCTCTCTCTCTCTCTCTCTGTTAATTCTGAGGATTTCTCTCTTAAGAGAAATGGACAAACTCAGAGTAAACAGGTAAAAAATAATAATGGTCTCTCTCTCTCTCTCTCTCTCTCTCTCTCTCTCTCTCTCTCACTGTCTGATGATTCTGAGCAATTCTCTTTCTTCAGAAAAAGGGACAGAGGGATGAATTAACACAGAGTAAAAGAGATAAAAAACAATAATGGTTTAGAAGGGATCTCTCTCTCTCTCTCTCTCTCTCTCTCTCTCTCTCTCTCTCTCTCTCTCTCTCTCTCTCTGATTCTGAGGATTCTGAAGATTTCTCTCTCTCTTAAGAGAAATAGTCAGATGGATGGGTAAACGAAAACACACTGTGAAAGAGGTAAAGAACGACAGATCAGAGTGATCAGCGCTCCGCCATGATGGATGCTATTTCACCAGAATTCGAAACGGGGTGGCCTCGACGAAGTAATCCTTCCCCCACCGAAGAGAAGCCATTCATCACCTCTGATGATCCTGAGAATCTGTCCGACTCTCCATTCTCTTCTTCCCTCCGCCAGGGGTTTATCTCGACCTCGGCCACTTTGTCTTTATTCCCGTACGAGCTGCGCGCTGGAACCTGGGGCTGCTGTCTCCCATACCCTCCCTATCCCCTACCTACCAACCCCGCCTCCACCCGAGGCGGATAAACCGGTTTGCAGGAGGTGGTTGGATGTCTCCCCTACCCTCCCGATCCCCTACCTACCCACCCCGCCCCCACCCGGGGCGGATAAACCGGTTTGCAGGAGGAGGGTGGATGTCTCCCCTACGCTCCCGTTCCCTATCAACCCCGCCCCCACCTGGGGCGGACATACAGGTTTGCAGGAGGAGGGTGGATGTCTCCCCTACCGTCCCATTCCCCTACCTACCCCACCCCCACCTGGGGTGGGAAAACCGATTTGCAAGGGGTGGGTGGCTGTGTCATGTCTCCCCGGAGCAGGACAAACAAGATCAGATCCTCTCTGATTTTATCATTACAGATGATATCACTCAAATTTTAAGTGAACTGCAGTAGTCTGTGTGTGTGTGTGTGTGTGTGTGTGTGTGTTACATCATCCAAAGTTTAAATGGATTCAATGATCACAAAACAAAGCCTACATTTTAATTTCGAGGCATCTTACGAAATTCCTGACCCGTTAGTTTGAACCATAGAATAGAATATAGAATTTAGGCCAAAGGTCAAGCGCTGGGACCTATGAGGTCATTCAGCGCTGAAGCGGGAAATTGACAGTAAGAAAGTTTTCAAGGCGTAACAGAAGGAAAGCCTCGCAGTTGCACTAAGAAACCATTTTTAGAGAGGGTGGAAAGTCAGATGGAAGAAAGACAATATAAACCGAGGTACAGTAAAAGAAATGAGAGAGGCTGCAGCCAGGGGCCGAAGGGACGCTGCAGAGACAAAGTAATGTCTACAGTGCGCCACGCAATAGACTGCGCCGATAGGAAAATGGTGTTATTCCAACAGCATCCGACCGCTCGTCCAATTCACTTCCCTAATGCAATTCAGTAAGAAAGAAACGAGCAAGAAATCCCTCTTATATTCTAAATCTCCTAATTTACCCGAAACCGAAACCTAATACGTAAATCAGTTTTCAATATAACAAGAAAAATATTGTAGAGGCCTATATACATTAACATTAGACTTTTCATTTTCTCAGAATATCGATGCCATAATTTCTCAAGTCATCAGCTCTTTCATGATCATTCAAGGATCGTAATAAATAGCAGCAATTTGTTAAGCATTTACGATAGCTCCCTGCGAAGGAACTTTCGTGAGCAATATTTTCCTGATAGCATTATACAAGCTGATTATATATACACATATGTATATATGTATACATACAAACATAGCCCTTTGTTGGCCGAGTCGGTTGAGCTTCAGACTGTCATTCGATGGGCCGGAGTTCAATTCCCGCCGCCGGCTGATGAAGAGTTAGAGGAATTTATTTCTGGTGATAGAAATTCATTTCTCGCTATAATGTGGTTCGGATTTCACAATAATCTGTAGGTCCCGTTGCTAAGTAACCAGTTGGTTCTTAGCCACGTAAAATAAGTCTAACCCTTCGGGCCAGCCCTAGGAGAGCTGTTAATCAGCTCAGTGGTCTGGTAAAACTAAGGTATACTTAACTTAACTTACATACATACATACATACACATATATAACGTCCACAATGAAATTCCTGTTACAAAAGTGTATTAAAAATATTCATGTACAAAGTTTATTGCCTATAGCAGTTGGACGAAATCTATAAACTTCGTACATGTATATTTTTAATACATACACTATGTTTTGTAACAGGAATTTCACTGTGGACTTTACCTAACACCTAACAATTATGAGAAGTACGACATAATACTTTTACATTCCATATATACTGTGTGTATATATATATATATATATATATATATATATATATATATATATATATATATATATATATATATATATATATATATATATATATATATATATATTTATATATATATATATATATATATATTTATATATTTATATATATATATATGCATACATGTATATATTTATATATGTATATGTATACATATATATAAATATATATACGCCTAGCGTGTGTCTACGCTCTGGGAGAGACAGAGAAACCATAGTCGAAAACTCAAAGAAAACTAATGCATGTGGCAGTTAGTCCCTCTTCCCGCTGGCGAAATAAGAAAAAAGCTGGAGATTTTATTTACGGGGAAAAGAAGGTGGACTAATTAAACGCTCGAGATAACAGCACACTTAAGACAAAAGTTTTCTTCAATTTGCTCTTTTATGTAACGCCCCCTGTCTCTCTCTCTCTCTCTCTCTCTCTCTCTCTCTCTCTCTCTCTCTCTCTCTCTCTCTTCCCTCCTCTTTCTCCGTCTGTCTGTTTGTCTGTCTCTGTCTTTCACGTGCCCCTACACATACTCTCATATATATATATATATATATATATATATATATATATATATATATATATATATATATATATATATATATATATATATATACATAAAATGATAAGTCAATCTTTGTCTTTCCAACTACAGTGCTTGTATTTATGGATATCCATTCCATCTATTTAACCATCACAATCTGTATTTAAATGTGTGAGTTCATCAAAAAAAAAAAAATGCTAGCAAAAACACACAATAATAAAGCATATTTACAAAAAATAAGGGAGCAGGTTCGACGCACTGACGTAGGTCGAAGCCTCACTTGGACCATCCCCTAACTTTCTGTTCCAGACAGTTACTGGACATCCCTGACAACAAAGACGCCGGCTGTTCGTCGGTCACTCCTCCCTGGAAGCGACAATTAATATACCAAATTATATTTCTCCCACGGATCCAGATTTCCCCCCCTTGGACATCAAAGTGACCGCCAGGACAGGTCAGACTTCCACGCGACCTATAATTCTCGAGTATAAGTTTGTTTCCGGGAAACTCAGAACTATTCCTGCGACGCGGAGCCTATTTCCACTAACACTAGGACTGCTTCTCGGGGAATGCGATGGTTTCCAGAAAGTCTATGATTGCCTCTTGACATATCCTTGTTGAAATATGGAACTGTTCCTTTGAAATCAGAGCTTTTTTTTCCAGAAAACATGGAAACTTTCTTTTAGACATAACGTATTTCCAGAAAACCTGGAATTATTCCTTTGAAACAGAGCTGCTGGGAAGATAAAATTTGGAACTGTTCTCCTAAGGGTGAGCGTCTTTCCAGCGAGGTCGATCAGAGTTACTCTCAACTGATCAGTTTGAATCCTTTTACAAATCCTGACAAAAAAAATATTTATTTACGTTGAACATGCTTGGTAAATAGTTGAAGACGATAAGTCTAATCATTTCATGTAAGATGAAAACAGGATTTCCCAAGTGGAACTGTCGCAAATCAACTTAACATTCTATCTCTCTGTCTGTCCGCATGTCGTCTCTCTTGTGCCCTTTTCTGTATTCAGACGTGCAAGAGTATGTAGCTGTGAACTTCACAAAAGCCAAAAAGTCGTTTTTCCAGCATTTTCAAATAAGCTACACCGAAATCTGCAATCAGATTAATTAGACGTAAGAAGACCTCAAACCCGCACAGTAAGCGATCATACAATTGAAACGCAGTTTACAGTGGCCGCCAAACGCCTCTTGTCTTTCGAGGTGAAGGTTAGAGTGACCTAGAACAGCGCGAGGGGAGCCAAGGAAAGGTTTAGCTTCAGTCCCCCAATCCCCGGTTTCCCCTCGTTCCCCCACCCGCCCCACCAACACCGCCTCCCCTGGGGTTGCCTCCATGTAAATTCAATAGCTGATAGATGGGTAAAGGCAACGAGCTATCCCCTCACACATACTTCCTCCTTCCTCCATAATCCACGCCCTCCCCCGCCCTATCTCTCTCTCTCTCTCTCTCTCTCTCTCTCTCTCTCTCTCTCTCTCTCTCATTTATCCTACACCTCCAAAGGTCCTATCCCATCCCTCTTGGTAGTAGACCGTTTTCTATATACCAGTAGACGCCACCAGTAGGGGAAGGTCATTAATTTTTCCTTACCTCAGAGAGAGAGAGAGAGAGAGAGAGAGAGAGAGAGAGAGAGAGAGAGAGAGAGAGAGAGAGAGAGAGAGAGAGAGATTAACATTATGGAGGCTCAGTGGTTGTGTATCACATCAAAGAGGGAGAGAGAGAGAAAGAGTTAGAGAGATTGATTTAACAAAGGCTTAATGGCTGTGTATCGTACAACGTAGATTGAGCTAAGGCCTTTAGTGTCGGGATGCCTTGTTCAGCGAACAAATTTTGTTCGGTTACAGTCATAATCATTTATTCATCTTCTTCTTTCCTTTCCCTTTTCTCCGGTGTTTCTCAAGCCTCCTCGTGACATTGTCGCTGGCATCAGATCCTTGACGTCAGTTGCAAGTTTCAGCAAACACTTTGATCCAGACACTGACCTCCTTTCAACGCCCTCGCATAAACAGTGAATTTTTTCTCTAATGCTTTCATTTTACTTTGGTCTTCAGTTGCTTGAAAGTGTTCTTAGTGGCGTCTTATTTGTCTCACAGTACTTTGCCTTTACGTATGTAAGCATACATACATACATATACATACATGTGTACATATATATTATGTAT